>NC_056432.1:74535254-74576612 GCF_018296145.1 Oncorhynchus tshawytscha
CACCTCCACATGCCTTCCTTTCCCTTTCATCTACTTCCTCTCAGAAACCCTGTCACCTCCACATGCCTTCCTTTCCCTTTCATCTACTTCCTCTCAGAAACCCTGTCACCTCCACATGCCTTCCTTTCCCTTTCATCTACTTCCTCTCAGAAACCCTGTCACCTCCACATGCCTTCCTTTCTCTTTCATCTACTTCCTCTCAGAAACCCTGTCACCTCCACATGCCTTCCTTTCTCTTTCATCTACTTCCTCTCAGAAACCCTGTCACCTCCACATGCCTTCCTTTTCCCTTTCATCTACTTCCTCTCAGAAACCCTGTCACCTCCACATGCCTTCCTTTCCTTTCATCTACTTCCTCTCAGAAACCCTGTCACCTCCACATGCCTTCCTTTCCCTTTCATCTACTTCCCTCTCAGAAACCCTGTCACCTCCACATGCCTTCCTTTCTCTTTCATCTACTTCCTCTCAGAAACCCTGTCACCTCCACATGCCTTCCTTTCCCTTTCATCTACTTCCTCTCAGAAACCCTGTCACCTCCACATGCCTTCCTTTCTCTTTCATCTACTTCCTCTCAGAAACCCTGTCACCTCCACATGCCTTCCTTTCTCTTTCATCTACTTCCTCTCAGAAACCCTGTCACCTCCACATGCCTTCCTTTCCCTTTCATCTACTTCCTCTCAGAAACCCTGTCACCTCCACATGCCTTCCTTTCCCTTTCATCCACTTCCTCTCAGAAACCCTGTCACCTCCACATGACTTCCTTTCCCTTTCATCTACTTCCTCTCAGAAACCCTGTCACCTCCACATGCCTTCCTTTTCCCTTTCATCTACTTCCTCTCAGAAACCCTGTCACCTCCACATGCCTTCCTTTCCTTTCATCTACTTCCTCTCAGAAACCCTGTCAACTCCACATGCCTTCCTTTCCCTTTCATCTACTTCCTCTCAGAAACCCTGTCACCTCCACATGCCTTCCTTTCCCTTTCATCTACTTCCTCTCAGAAACCCTGTCACCTCCACATGCCTTCCTTTCCCTTTCATCTACTTCCTCTCAGAAACCCTGTCACCTCCACATGCCTTCCTTTCTCTTTCATCTACTTCCTCTCAGAAACCCTGTCACCTCCACATGCCTTCCTTTCCTTTCATCTACTTCCTCTCAGAAACCCTGTCACCTCCACATGCCTTCCTTTCCTTTCATCTACTTCCTTCAGAAACCCTGTCACCTCCACATGCCTTCCTTTCCCTTTCATCTACTTCCTCTCAGAAACCCTGTCACCTCCACATGCCTTCCTTTTCCTTTTCATCTACTTCCTCTCAGAAACCCTGTCACCTCCACATGCCTTCCTTTCCTTTCATCTACTTCCTCTCAGAAACCCTGTCACCCACATGCCTTCCCTTTTTCCTTTTCATCTACTTCCTCTCAGAAACCCTGTCACCTCCACATGCCTTCCTTTCTCTTTCATCTGCAGAAACCCTCTCAGAAACCCACCTCCACATGTCTTCCTTTCTCTTTAATCTACTTCCCTCAGAAACCCTGTCACCTCCACATGCCTTCCAGCGCCCGCTCATCTACTTCCCTCTCAGAAACCCTGTCACCTCCACATGCCTTCCTTTCCTTTCGCTCGTCTACACTTCCCCTTCAGAAACCTGTTCACCTCCACATGCCTTCCTTTTCTCTTTCATCTAAACTTCACTCTCAGAAACCCTGTCACTCCACATGCCTTCCTTTCCCTTTCATCTACTTCCTCCTCAGAAACTCCTTGTCTGCCCTCCTCATGCCTTCCTTTTCTTTTCATCTACTTCCCTCTCAGAAACCTGTCACCTCCACATGCCTTCTTTCCTTTCTTCGTCTCCATTTCCTCTCAGAAAACCCTGTCACCTCCACATGCTCTTCCTTTTCCTTTTCATCCTACTTCCTCTCAGAAACCCTGTCACCTCCACATGCCTTCCTTTCAGCACCATACTTTCCTCCTCAGAAACCCTGTCAACTCCATGCCTTCCTTTCCCTTTCATGCTCTCTTCTTTCTATCTATCCTCTCAGAAACCCTGTCACCTCCACATGCCTTCCTTTTCCTTTCATCTACTTCCTCTCAGAAACCCTGTCACCTCCACATGCCTTCCTTTCCTTTCATCTACTTCCTCTCAGAAACCCTGTCACTCCACATGTTTTCCTTTTTTTCTTTTTCATCCATTTCCTCTCAGAAACCCTATCACCTCCCATGCCTTCCTTTTCCTTTCATCTACTTCCCTCAGAAACCCTGTCACCTCCACATGCCTTCCTTTCCCCTTTCATCTACTTCCTTCCTCAGAAACCCTGTCACCTCCACATGCCTTCCTTTCTTTCAAATATTTCCTTCAGAAACCCTGTCACTCCCATGCCTTCCTTTCTCTTTCATCTACTTCCTCTCAGAAACCCTGTCACCTCCACATGCCTTCCTTTTTCTTTTTCATCTACTTCCTCTCAGAAACCCCTGTCACCTCCATGCTTCCTTTCCTTTTCATCTCCATTTCCTTCAGAAACCCTGTCACCTCCATGCTTCCTTTTTCTCTTTTCATCTGCTTATCTTCAGAAACCCTTCTATCCACATGCCTTCTTTTCCTTTTCTTCCTCTCAGAAACCCTGTCACCTCCCATGCTCTTCTTCTTTTCCTTTTCCTTTCCTTTCATCTACTTCCTCTCAGAAACCCTGTCACCTCCACATGCTTTCCTTTCCTTTTCATCTACTTCCTCTCAGAAACCCTGTCACTCCCACATGACTTCCTTTCCCTTTCATCTACTTCCTCTCAGAAACCCTGTCACCTCCACATGCCTTCCTTTCCCTTTCATCTACTTCCTCTCAGAAACCCTGTCACCTCCCCATGCCTTCCTTTTTTTCCTTTCATCTACTTCCTCTCAGAAACCCTGTCACCCTCCACATTTTCCTTTTCCTTTCATCTACTTCCTCTCAGAAACCTGTCACCTCCACATGCCTTCCTTTCTTTCATCTACTTCCCTCTCAGAAACCCTGTCACCTCACATGCCTTCCTTTTCTTTTCATCTACTTCCTCTCAGAAACCCTGTCACCTCCACATGCCTTCCTTTCCTTTTTCATTTCCCCTCAGAAGCCCTAATCACTATATCCATATGCTTCCTTTTCTCGCTCATCTCACTTCTTCCTCCAGAGCCCTGTCAGAAACCCTTTCGTCTTTCCTCCACATGTCCTCCACCTTCTTTTCATTCACTTCCCTCTCAGAAACCCTGTCACCTCCCATGCCTTCCTTTCCCTTTCATCTACTTCCTCTCCAGAAACCCTGTCACCTCCACATGCCTTTCCTTTTCCTTTTCATCTCTTCCTCTCAGAAACCCTGTCACCTCCACATGCCTTCCTTTCCTTTTCATCTACTTCCTCTCAGAAACCCTGTCACCTCCACATGCCTTCCTTTCCTTTTCATCTACTTCCTCTCATAGAAACCCTGTCCACCTCCATGCCTTCCATGCTTTCCTTTCATCTACTTCCTCTCAGAAACCCTGTCACCTCCACATGCCTTCCTTTCTCTTTCATCTGCTTCCTCTCAGAAACCCTGTCACCTCCACATGCCTTCCTTTCCTTTTCATCTACTTCCTCTCAGAAACCCTGTCACCTCCACATGCCTTCCTTTCCCTTTCATCTACTTCCTCTCAGAAACCCTGTCACCTCCACATGCCTTCCTTTCCTTTCATCCACTTCCTCTCAGAAACCCTGTCACCTCCACATGCCTTCCTTTCTTTCATCTACTTCCTCTCAGAAGCCCTGTCACCTCCACATGCCTTCTTTCCTTTCATCTACTTCCTCTCAGAAGCCCTGTCACCTCCACATGCCTTCCTTTCCTTTTCATCTGCTTCCTCTCAGAAACCCTGTCACCTCACATGCTTCTTTTTCCCTTTCATCTACTTCCTCTCAGAAACCCTGTCACCTCCACATGACTTCTTTCCTTTCATCTACTTCCTCTCAGAAACCTGTCACCTCCACATGCCTTCCTTTCCTTTTCATCTACTTCCTCTCAGAAACCCTGTCACCTCCACATGCCTTCCTTTCCTTTTTCATCTACTTCCTCTCAGAAACCCTGTCACCTCCACATGCCTTCCTTTCCTTTCATCTACTTCCTCTCAGAAACCCTGTCACCTCCACATGCCTTCCTTTCCTTTCATCTACTTCCTCTCAGAAACCCTGTCACCTCCACATGCCTTCCTTTCCTTTTCATCTACTTCCTCTCAGAAACCCTGTCACCTCCACATGCCTTCCTTTCCTTTTCATCTACTTCCTCTCAGAAACCCTGTCACCTCCACATGCCTTTCCTTTCCTTTTCATCTACTTCCTCTCAGAAACCCTGTCACCTCCACATGACTTCCTTTCCTTTCATCTACTTCCTCTCAGAAACCCTGTCACCTCCACATGCCTTCCTTTCCTTTTCATCTACTTCCTCTCAGAAACCCTGTCACCTCCACATGCCTTCCTTTCCCTTTCATCTACTTCCTCTCAGAAACCCTGTCACCTCCACATGACTTCCTTTTTCCTTTTCTTCCTTTCAGAACCCTTTCATCCTGCCTTCCTTTCCTTTCATCTACTTCCTCTCAGAAACCCTGTCACCTCCACATGCCTTCCTTTCCTTTCATCTACTTCCTCTCAGAAACCCTGTCACCTCCACATGCCTTCCTTTCCCTTTCATCTACTTCCTCTCAGAAACCCTGTCACCTCCACATGCCTTCCTTTCCCTTTCATCTACTTCCTCTCAGAAACCCTGTCACCTCCACATGCCTTCCTTTCCCTTTCATCTACTTCCTCTCAGAAACCCTGTCACCTCCACATGCCTTCCTTTCCCTTTCTACTTCCTCTCAGAAACCCTGTCACCTCCACATGCCTTCCTTTCCTTTCATCTACTTCCTCTCAGAAACCCTGTCACCTCCACATGCCTTCCTTTCCCTTTCATCTACTTCCTCTCAGAAACCCTGTCACCTCCACATGCCTTCCTTTCCCTTTCATCTACTTCCTCTCAGAAACCCTGTCACCTCCACATGCCTTCCTTTCCCTTTCATCTACTTCCTCTCAGAAACCCTGTCACCTCCACATGCCTTCCTTTCCCTTTCATCTACTTCCTCTCAGAAACCCTGTCACCTCCACATGCCTTCCTTTCCCTTTCATCTACTTCCTCTCAGAAACCCTGTCACCTCCACATGCCTTCCTTTCCCTTTCATCTACTTCCTCTCAGAAACCCTGTCACCTCCACATGCCTTCCTTTCCCTTTCATCTATCAGAAACCCTGTCACCTCCCATGCCTTCCCCTTTCATCTACTTCCTCTCAGAAACCCTGTCACCTCCACATGCCTTCCTTTCCCTTTCATCTACTTCCTCTCAGAAACCCTGTCACCTCCACATGCCTTCCTTTCCCTTTCATCTACTTCCTCTCAGAAACCCTGTCACCTCCACATGCCTTCCTTTCCTTTCATCTACTTCCTCTCAGAAACCCTGTCACCTCCACATGCCTTCCTTTCCCTTTCATCTACTTCCCCTCAGAAACCCTGTCACCTCCACATGCCTTCCTTTCCCTTTCATCTACTTCCTCTCAGAAACCCTGTCACCTCCACATGCCTTCCTTTCCCTTTCATCTACTTCCTCTCAGAAACCCTGTCACCTCCACATGCCTTCCTTTCCCTTTCATCTACTTCCTCTCAGAAACCCTGTCACCTCCACATGCCTTCCTTTCCCTTTCATCTACTTCCTCTCAGAAACCCTGTCACCTCCACATGCCTTCCTTTCTCATCTACTTCCTTCAGAAACCCTGTCACCTCCACATGCCTTCCTTTTCCTTTCATCTACTTCCTCTCAGAAACCCTGTCACCTCCACATGCCTTCCTTTCTCTTTCATCTACTTCCTCTCAGAAACCCTGTCACCTCCACATGCCTTCCTTTCCCTTTCATCTACTTCCTCTCAGAAACCCTGTCACCATCCACATGCCTTCCTTTCTCAGAAACCCTGTCATCTGCCTTCCTTTCCCTTTCAGAAACCCTGTCACCTCCTCCACATGCCTTCCTTTCCCTTTCATCTACTTCCTCTCAGAAACCCTGTCACCTCCACATGCCTTCCTTTCCCTTTCATCTACTTCCTCTCAGAAACCCTGTCACCTCCACATGCCTTCCTTTCCCTTTCAACAGAAACCCTGTCACCTCCACATGCCTTCCTTTCCCTTTCATCTACTTCCTCTCAGAAACCCTGTCACCTCCACATGCCTTCCTTTCCCTTTCATCTACTTCTCCTCAGAAACCCTGTCACCTCCACATGCCTTCCTTTCCCTTTCATCTACTTCCTCTCAGAAACCCTGTCACCTCCACATGCCTTCCTTTCCCTTTCATCTACTTCCTCTCAGAAACCCTGTCACCTCCACATGTCTTCCTTTCCCTTTCATCCACTTCCTCTCAGAAAGACTGACAAGTAGACACATTGACGTCTGGCTGACTGAAATTGCCCTTTGAGAGTTATTCAGTGTATGTAAAACCAAGGACATTATACAATATAACATATACAGGAATCAAACCCACTATCCTAGCATTGACCAACTGAGAAAGAGAAATAAACAGTCACAAGGGAGGTTTTTTATGAAAATAAATCCTGTCTTGGTACTATTTAAAATAAGCTTATCCTGTCTGCCCCCCTCCTGCCCCCCTCCTGCATCCCTTCCCACCACCTACCTGACACATTACCAGTCCTACAGAAAGTCTGAAAGGCAGAGAATAGCCCTGAATGGGCCAGGAGAACAAGGCTTCGCTCCCAGCTAATGGCCCTATTTGAGTGGAATGTCTGGAAAGACCCAGAGCCCAGGGCTGTGCCTCTATCGCGTCCCATCCAGGGCCACTCAGGAGGGGTATAGTTGTAACCCGAACCCTCCGTATCCCCTGTCCACCCCTCTGTCCACAGCCTAGAAGAGACAAACAGGACAAGCAGCTGGAGGAGTGTGTGTGTATGTGTGTGTATTCGTGTGTGTGTGTGTATGCGTGTGTGTGTGTGCGTGCGTGAGTAACTGGTTCACGTCTTTCTCCAACCCCGGCTGCCTCTGCGGGCTATAAAATACATTTATTTTGTTCAGGCAGATCCACGGACAGTCAGAGAGAGAACAAAAGTCCCTCAGAGAAAGAAATTGGCTGGCCCAGGACCCCGGCAATCGCCACGGCTAGATGTCCAGCTGAAATGACCAATTAGTTTACCAATTGGCTGCAACAAATTCGATTGGTTTGTAATTAATTGTAGTTAGTGGCGCATAGAGCAGGACGGGTGGCGCCAACCCTTTGTCCTACTGACACACTATCCCACAGAGCCCTGCCCAGGGGAGGCAGCTAGCGGACATCAATACAGGCCCCTGCCTGCCTGCAGCTCCACACACAGCAGAACCACTTCTTCACACAGACTTCACACACACACACACACACACACACACACACACACACACACACACACACACACGGCAGCACTCAGCTGAGTTTGGAGAGAGAGGGAGAAACCTTAACCACCTGAGAAGGTGCTGACGACAAACAGAGAGAACAGGAACCATGACTTTCTCCTCATGGCCCCTTCCCCCTCTGTGTGTGTGTGTGTGTGTGTGTGTGTGTGTGTGTGTGTGTGTGTGTGTGTGTGTGTGTGTGTGTGTGTGTGTGTGTGTGTGTGTGGAGAGTGCAGCGGCCCAGTGCGGAGGTCACATGTCTCTGTGATACCTCCCACGCTGAAGGTCAAGTCTGGGAGGGGGAGGAGGGTGGGGGGGGAGGGAGGGAGGAGGGGAGGGGGAGGAGGGAGGGGGGGGAGGAGGATGGAGGGGGGAGGAGGGAGGGGGGGAGGAGGATGGAGGAGAGGGATGAAGAAGAGGGAGGGGGAGGAGGGAGGAAAGAGGAGGGGGAACGAGAAGATGAGGAGGGGAAGGAGGTAGGAGGAGGAGGGACGTTAGGGGAGGAGGGGAGGAGGAGAGAGGAGGAGAGAGAACCAGATCGATGAGGCTGATAAAAAATAGTCTGGGATTCAGTTTGTCTCCTTCACACTCACACAAACACCAAATGACTTAAATACCATACAAATGATCTTAGCCTCCTTCTATTGAAAGTGATATCAAAGAAAGTGCCTAGGCTACTGCAATGGACTGAGGCTATGATAATAATGCAGCAATAGAACACAGTAAAAGATCATAACAGTTTAAATGATGAAGTTTCCTTCCATTGTTGCTCCAGGGCCTAAACCTCTGGCAATCAAACAGCCATTGCACTCGATATAAAAGGGGACAGGTTGAGGTTAGAGGTACAGCTACAGTTACAGCAGAGTGCACCGCTCTCAGCCTGGTCCCCTGAGGAGTGTGTGTGTGTGTGTGTGTGTGTGTGTGTGTGTGTGTGTGTGTGTGTGTGTGTGTGTGTGTGTGTAACAGAGAGAGCTGCCCCAGCCCTGCTGCCCAGATGTGTGTCTGCGTGTGTGATTTATTTCACCAGAGAGGGGAGTGGTAATAAGGATTAAAGCTCCATGGTAAAGCTCCAAGTCAACTAGTGAGAGATGTCAGACAGCACCCAGCCGGATTAGACCTGGTTAACAGTGGAGAGGCCTGTAGCGCTCTACACTCATCAGGTAATGGATGAGCCTGGTTCTATAGGCAGGCTGTGACAGTAAGATAGAACAATGAAGCAGCACTGTATTGTGATGTGGAAGAGATCTTAAGCCAAGAGGCTACGTCTGCGTCCCAAATTGTACTCTATTCCCTATACATGTATAGTGCACTACTTTTGACCAGTACACTATGGGGAGTAGTATATACATAGGTTGCATCCCCAATGGAACCCTATTCTCTGGGGCTTTGGTAAAAAGGAGTGCACTATATAGGAAATAGGATTTGGATTTGGGAGAAATTGGGACACACATATAGATGGATGATCTGTGATGACTTCATCATGGGTCCCGTATCTATACTACACAGAAATGCATAATTATGGTTATGAATGTTGTTCTCTTCTTGGTTATGTATCCTGAATAGGTACACAAAGGTATACATATCCAATATCCTCCTTTGCATATTTGGGTATTATTCTACACACTGGCTATATTTTTTACGTGCTCTACCGCCAAACAAATTTGAACCAATCATAGACGTCTATGTTTCACAAATTTGGACATCAAAGTACAGGACAGTAAGGCTCAGTAGAGTACAGTAGAGTACAGGACACAACAACACAGAACAGTATAGTTCACTAGAGTACAGTAGAGTTCAGTAGAGTACAGTAAAGTAAAGTACAGTATAGTTCAGTACAGTACAGTACAGTAGAGTATAGTTCAGTACAGTACATTATAGTACTCAACTCTACTCTACAGTACTGAACAATACTTTTCTTTACTGTACTCTACTGTGCTGTAGTGTACTGTGCTGTTCAAACTTGTGAACCAAACTGTGGTTTGTGACTACTATGATTTCCCATTGTAGTCAATTCAATTGCAGAAATTCCGTTACTGATTTTTCGGAAATTCCGATACTAATTTGGTAACGTAATTCCAGTTTAACCACTTAAAGAAATAAACTAAATTGATATCAGTAAAAACATTACAACTAATTGATAGGTCTACCTTTACTTGTTACTTCTCTGAACTTAAATCCTCCTCATGAGGGAAATAAATGAGAAAATATCTTAAAGATGTGTTTTTGGTATCAGAATTTCAAGGCACAAAACAAAGTTTTTAAAACTTACAGAAGGCAGAAAAATGTCTCCAAAAGTAAATATACAGTAAGTTTTTCCATCCTAATTTTTAGATTGGAAAATTGATATACCTATGCCTTAATTTCTCAAAAATATAGACTCTTAGCTTTCATTTGACACCCAATTTGATATGCTCCTATGAGCTTCACATGTTGGTGCTCATGAGTCCTTTTACATGGAAATGATCTTATCATAACTGACAAGCTAACTAATCTAACTTGTCATTTCAATAGCCATTTTCTGAAACTCAAGAAACTAATTTAACTAACTACTCTTGTGGTTTCAATAACCATTGTACTTGCCTACCATAGAAAACCAAGCAAAGGCAATGACATGAAATTCTCTCAATTATACAAACTGTCAATCCAATCTCTTTCACGGTTACACACAAATTATGCTAATGGTGTTATACCAGGACATGAGATGGGAGCCTCTGGTACTTATAATGTATGAGCTGGTATGAATCAAGGCGGGCCGTAACAAACGCTTGAATATAACTAATTAGGCGTTTCTTGGTTACAGAGGTTTGGCTGTTATTCAGATAAAATCATATATCAACTGTCTCATCCCAATCCTCAGATAGATAGATAGATAGATAGATAGATAGATAGATAGATAGATAGATAGATAGATAGATAGATAGATAGATAGATAGATAGATAGATAGATAGATAGATAGATAGATAGATAGATAGATAGATAGATAGATAGATAGATAGATAGATAGATAGATAGATAGATAGATAGATAGATAGATAGATAGATAGATAGATAGATAGATAGATAGATAGATAGATAGATAGATAGATAGATAGATAGATAGATAGATAGATAGATAGATAGATAGATAGATAGATAGATAGATAGATAGATAGATAGATAGATAGATAGATAGATAGATAGATAGATAGATAGATAGATAGATAGATAGATAGATAGATAGATAGATAGATAGATAGATAGATAGATAGATAGATAGATAGATAGATAGATAGATAGATAGATAGATAGATAGATAGATAGATAGATAGATAGATAGATAGATAGATAGATAGATAGATAGATAGATAGATAGATAGATAGATAGATAGATAGATAGATAGATAGATAGATAGATAGATAGATAGGTAGATAGATAGATAGATAGATAGATAGATAGATAGATAGATAGATAGAAAGATAGATAGATAGATAGAAAGATCGATCATTGGAGATAATAGTGAATTCAATTAATCTTCACACTCATATAACCACTGGTGTACCTGAAACCAACAAGTAACACACAATCTCACTGTCACCAACCTGAAACCAACAAGTAAAACACAATCTCACTGTCACTTGGACCAAGATCAATGGCCAGTATGTTTCTATAGCAATCAAACATCATATAAATAAATATATTTGATGTCCCAAAACTATTAGAATGATGTCAAAATATCACCACATTGCCAAATATACTGAAAGGTGCATGTGAAACTGTGGGTGTGCTTGTGGCAAACCTCAGCCAGATAGTGTTTGTGTTGTGTGTTGAAGCCCATGCAGAATTGATGAAACCATGTGGGTATCGTCAGCAGCAGGGCTGAATCAGAGCGCTATGCCCGGCTGCACGCAGTACTCCCCGCTTCCCCTCAGGCTGATTCCACCATTTATCAGACTGCTGCATTAGCTCCAGGCACTCGGCTGGGATGCATGTGTGGTTGCATGTTGTGTGTGTGTGTGTGTGTGTGTGTGTGTGTGTGTGTGTGTGTGTGTGTGTGTGTGTGTGTGTGTGTGTGTGTGTGTGTGTGTGTGTGTGTGTGTGTGTGTGTGTGTGTGTGTGTGTGTCTGTCTGTACTCTCTCACAGTGGATGCCATTAGGACAGGTGGCCAGGGTGATGTCTGAGATGCTGCCCCAACATGCTGGAGGGCGAAGGACAGGTGGGGGGAAGGAATGACGAGAAAGGAGGTTTGGGTGAAGAGAGAGAAGAAGAGAGAGAAGAAGAGAGAGAAAGAAAGAAAGATACAGAAAGACAGACAGACAGACAGACAGACAGACAGACAGACAGACAGACAGACAGACAGACAGACAGACAGACAGACAGACAGACAGACAGACAGACAGACAGACAGACAGACAGACAGACAGACAGACAGACAGACAGACAGACAGACAGACAGACAGACAGACAGACAGACAGACAGACAGATAGACAGAGAATGAGATATAGATATATATAGAGAGACAAAGCAATAGGGCATCCTATTCCAGCAGCTGCTCCTCTTACACGGCCTGGCCTGCTCTCTTTGTATCTGTGTGTCTGCAGTCTAACCACAAGCCTCCTCCCTGCAGCGCTGAGCTGATGATCTGACCGCAGAGCAGTCAACAGAGCCACGCTGCCACGGCCATTATCCTGCACGACACACCACAGCACAGCGCCGCCGGGCCGGTCGATAATCATGCACACCACTGCATAGCACAAAACCACTGATACCTATCATTGCATAGCACAACACACACCACTGCGATGGGGATACCTACCTCCGTCTGGCCTGGCTGAGCCTACTGCATAAACAGTGTGGAAGGAGCTACACTGCTATGTTAGGTCTGCTACTTCAGGGCTGCTATGCCAGGTCTGCTACTTCAGGGCTGCTATGCCAGGTCTGCTATGTCAGGTCTGCTATTTCAGGGCTGCTATAGCAGGTCTGGTATGCCAGGTCTGCTATGTCAGGTCTGCTATTTCAGGTCTGCTATATCAGGTCTGCTATTTCAGGTCTGCTATATCAGGTCTGCAATGTCAGGTCTGCTACAGTATGCCAGGTCTGCTATTTCAGGTCTGCTATATCAGGTCTGCTATTTCAGGTCTGCTATATCAGGTCTGCAATGTCAGGTCTGCTACAGTATGCCAGGTCTGCTATTTCAGGTCTGCTATATCAGGTCTGCTATTTCAGGTCTGCTATTTCAGGTCTGCTATTTCAGGTCTGCTATTTCAGGTCTGCTATTTCAGGTCTGCTATATCAGGTCTGCAATGTCAGGTCTGCTACAGTATGCCAGGTCTGCTATTTCAGGTCTGCTATTTCAGGTCTGCTATAGCAGGTCTGCAATGTCAGGTCTGCAATGCCAGGTCTGTTCCAGTATGCCAGGTCTGCTATTTCAGGTCTGCTATATCAGGTCTGCTATTTCAGGTCTGCTATATCAGGTCTGCAATGTCAGGTCTGCTACAGTATGCCAGGTCTGCTATGTCAGGTCTGTTAATGTGAAGAAAAAATGCATACAATACTCAGCTCTGAGGTATGATCTGCATACAATCAAAGACAGCCTGTCACATATAAACTACTGAGACTGGCTGGGGAACTCTGCTAAACAACTGAGACTGGCTGGGGAACTCTGCTAAACTACTGAGACTGGCTGGGGAACTCTGCTAAACTACTGAGACTGGCTGGGGAACTCTGTTAAACGACTAAGGCTAGCTGGGGAACTCTGTTAAACTACTGAGGCTGGCTGGGGAACTCTGTTAAACTACTGAGACTGGCTGGGGAACTCTGTTAAACGACTAAGGCTGGCTGGGGAACTCTGTTAAACTACTGAGACTGGCTGGGGAACTCTGTTAAACTACTGAGGCTGGCTGGGGAACTCTGTTAAACGACTAAGGCTGGCTGGGGAACTCTGTTAAACTACTGAGACTGGCTGGGGAACTCTGTTAAACTACTGAGACTGGCTGGGGAACTCTGCTAAACTACTGAGGCTGGCTGGGGAACTCTGTTAAACTACTGAGACTGGCTGGGGAACTCTGCTAAACTACTGAGGCTGGCTGGGGAACTCTGTTAAACTACTGAGGCTGGCTGGGGAACTCTGCTAAACTACTGAGACTGGCTGGGGAACTCTGCTAAACTACTGAGACTGGCTGGGGAACTCTGTTAAACTACTGAGGCTGGCTGGGGAACTCTGCTAAACTACTGAGACTGGCTGGGGAACTCTGCTAAACTACTGAGACTGGCTGGGGAACTCTGTTAAACTACTGAGACTGGCTGGGGAACTCTGTTAAACTACTGAGGCTGGCTGGGGAACTCTGTTAAACTACTGAGGCTGGCTGGGGAACTCTGTTAAACTACTGAGGCTGGCTGGGGAACTCTGCTAAACTACTGAGACTGGCTGGGGAACTCTGTTAAACTACTGAGACTGGCTGGGGAACTCTGTTAAACTACTGAGACTGGCTGGGGAACTCTGTTAAACTACTGAGACTGGCTGGGGAACTCTGTTAAACTACTGAGACTGGCTGGGGAACTATGCTAAACAACTGAGACTGGCTGGGGAACTCTGTTAAACTACTGAGACTGGCTGGGGAACTCTGTTAAACTACTGAGGCTGGCTGGGGAACTCTGCTAAACTACTGAGACTGGCTGGGGAACTCTGCTAAACTACTGAGACTGGCTGGGGAACTCTGTTAAACTACTGAGACTGGCTGGGGAACTCTGTTAAACTACTGAGACTGGCTGGGAACTCTGTTAAACTACTGAGACTGGCTGGGGAACTCTGCTAAACTACTGAGACTGGCTGGGGAACTCTGTTAAACTACTGAGACTGGCTGGGGAACTCTGCTAAACTACTGAGACTGGCTGGGGAACTCTGTTAAACTACTGAGACTGGCTGGGGAACTCTGCTAAACTACTGACACTGGCTTGGGAACTCTGTTAAACTACTGAGACTGGCTGGGAACTCTGTTAAATTACTGAGACTGGCTGGGGAACTCTGCTAAACTACTGAGGCTGGCTGGGGAACTCTGCTAAACTACTGAGACTGGCTGGGGAACTCTGTTAAACTACTGAGGCTGGCTGGGGAACTCTGTTAAACTACTGAGACTGGCTGGGGAACTCTGCTAAACTACTGAGACTGGCTGGGGAACTCTGTTAAACGACTGAGGCTGGCTGGGGAACTCTGTTAAACTACTGAGGCTGGCTGGGGAACTCTGTTAAACTACTGAGGCTGGCTGGGGAACTCTGCTAAACTACTGAGACTGGCTGGGGAACTCTGTTAAACTACTGAGACTGGCTGGGGAACTCTGTTATACTACTGAGGCTGGCTGGGGAACTCTGTTAAACTACTGAGGCTGGCTGGGGAACTCTGCTAAACTACTGAGACTGGCTGGGAAACTCTGTTAAACTACTGAGGCTGGCTGGGGAACTCTGCTAAACTACTGAGACTGGCTGGGGAACTCTGCTAAACTACTGAGACTGGCTGGGGAACTCTGTTAAACTACTGAGACTGGCTGGGGAACTCTGTTAAACTACTGAGACTGGCTGGGGAACTCTGTTAAACTACTGAGACTGGCTGGGGAACTCTGCTAAACTACTGACACTGGCTTGGGAACTCTGTTAAACTACTGAGACTGGCTGGGGAACTCTGTTAAATTACTGAGACTGGCTGGGGAACTCTGCTAAACTACTGAGGCTGGCTGGGGAACTCTGCTAAACTACTGAGACTGGCTGGGGAACTCTGTTAAACTACTGAGGCTGGCTGGGGAACTCTGTTAAACTACTGAGACTGGCTGGGGAACTCTGCTAAACTACTGAGACTGGCTGGGGAACTCTGTTAAACGACTGAGGCTGGCTGGGGAACTCTGTTAAACTACTGAGGCTGGCTGGGGAACTCTGTTAAACTACTGAGGCTGGCTGGGGAACTCTGCTAAACTACTGAGACTGGCTGGGGAACTCTGTTAAACTACTGAGACTGGCTGGGGAACTCTGTTATACTACTGAGGCTGGCTGGGAACTCTGTTAAACTACTGAGGCTGGCTGGGGAACTCTGCTAAACTACTGAGACTGGCTGGGAAACTCTGTTAAACTACTGAGGCTGGCTGGGGAACTCTGTTAAACTACTGAGACTGGCTGGGGAACTCTGCTAAACTACTGAGACTGGCTGGGGAACTCTGTTAAACTACTGAGACTGGCTGGGGAACTCTGTTAAACTACTGAGACTGGCTGGGGAACTCTGTTAAACTACTGAGACTGGCTGGGGAACTATGCTAAACAACTGAGACTGGCTGGGGAACTCTGTTAAACTACTGAGACTGGCTGGGGAACTCTGCTAAACTACTGAGGCTGGCTGGGGAACTCTGCTAAACTACTGAGGCTGGCTGGGGAACTCTGTTAAACTACTGAGACTGGCTGGGGAACTCTGTTAAACTACTGAGGCTGGCTGGGGAACTCTGCTAAACTACTGAGGCTGGCTGGGGAACTCTGCAAAACTACTGAGGCTGGCTGGGGAACTCTGTTAAACTACTGAGACTGGCTGGGGAACTCTGCTAAACTACTGAGACTGGCTGGGGAACTCTGCTAAACTACTGAGGCTGGCTGGGAAACTCTGTTAAACTACTGAGGCTGGCTGGGGAACTCTGTTAAACTACTGAGGCTGGCTGGGGAACTCTGCTAAACTACTGAGACTGGCTGGGGAACTCTGCTAAACTACTGAGACTGGCTGGGGAACTCTGTTAAACTACTGAGACTGGCTGGGGAACTCTGTTAAACTACTGAGACTGGCTGGGGAACTCTGTTAAACTACTGAGACTGGCTGGGGAACTCTGTTAAACTACTGAGACTGGCTGGGGAACTCTGTTAAACTACTGAGGCTGGCTGGGGAACTCTGCTAAACTACTGAGACTGGCTGGGGAACTCTGCTAAACTACTGAGACTGGCTGGGGAACTCTGCTAAACTACTGAGACTGGCTGGGGAACTCTGTTAAACGACTAAGGCTGGCTGGGGAACTCTGTTAAACAACTGAGGCTGGCTGGGGGACTCTGTTAAACTACTGAGACTGGCTGGGGAACTCTGTTAAACGACTAAGGCTGGCTGGAGATCTCTGTTAAACTACTGAGACTGGCTGGGGAACTCTGTTAATCTACTGAGGCTGGCTGGGGAACTCTGTTAAACGACTAAGGCTGGCTGGGGAACTCTGTTAAACTACTGAGACTGGCTGGGGAACTCCGCTAAACTACTGAGACTGGCTGGGGAACTCTGTTAAACGACTAAGGCTGGCTGGGGAACTCTGTTAAACTACTGAGACTGGCTGGGGAACTCTGCTAAACTACTGAGACTGGCTGGGGAACTCTGTTAAACTACTGAGACTGGCTGGGGAACTCTGCTAAACTACTGAGACTGGCTGGGGAACTCTGTTAAACTACTGAGGCTGGCTGGGGAACTCTGAGTCACATAGACAGAGCAAGTCACGGGGGGAAGGTCCTTCCTCCCTGCTCATATACGCATGCATGCAGCACGCAGGCACGGAAACACACACGCACGCACACACAATGGGAACTCTGTTAAACTACTGAGGCTGGCTGGGGAACTCTACTAAACTACTGAGGCTCGCTGAGGAATGCTATTAAACTACTGAGACTGGCTGGGGAACTCTGCTAAACTACTGAGGCTGGCTGGGGAATTCTGCTAAACTACTGAGGCTGGCTGGGGAACTCTGCTAAACTACTGAGGCTGGCTGGGGAACTCTGTTAAACTACTAAGGCTGGCTGGTGAACTCTGAGTCACATAGAAACACACACGCACGCACACACACAATGGCACCTTTAGACAGTCTGTCCCTCACCTTTCAGATACACACAGTGAGTGTTAATCCTCTGTCATCAGTCTGCGCAGGATGACCAGGGCAATGGCCAGTGATGATTCTCTCACCAGGAGCCATCACAGCATTGTGATACTAACCAGAAAATAAAAAGAAAGGCAGAGGAAAAGTTAAGAAAAGGATCAATCTCAACACCCCCACCAGCTGGTGGAAATATGTAATTGCGTCTTATTATTAAAAATGTTTTCGACAGACTCATCCTTAGAAGTAGCACTATAGTAGAGAAGCCAGAAATGTTTCAGCGGACTGTATTTCATCTAAGATTTGATGCTGTCATTCTGGGGTATTGCCTCAGATAACAGCCACATTACCACTGTAATTGTCTAAATAATGGATGCGATCACTGAAAGAGAAGAAAAAAGCAACAACTTCTACATGTTAGTATGTCTGGTCAGCTCTCTGTGTGGGCTGTGAGGTGTGTAACATGTTAGTATGTCAGCTCTCTGTGTGGGCTGTGAGGTGTGTAACATGTTAGTATGTCAGCTCTCTGTGTGGGCTGTGAGGTGTGTAACATGTTAGTATGTCTGGTCAGCTCTCTGTGTGGGCTGTGAGGTGTGTAACATGTTAGTATGTCTGGTCAGCTCTCTGTGTGGGCTGTGAGGTGTGTAACATGTTAGTATGCCTGGTCAGCTCTCTGTGTGGGCTGTGAGGTGTGTAACATGTTAGTATGTCTGGTCAGCTCTCTGTGTGGGCTGTGAGGTGTGTAACATGTTAGTATGTCTGGTCAGCTCTCTGTGTGGGCTGTGAGGTGTGTAACATGTTAGTATGTCTGGTCAGCTCTCTGTGTGGGCTGTGAGGTGTGTAACATGTTAGTATGTTTGGTCAGCTCTCTGTGTGGGCTGTGAGGTGTGTAACATGTTAGTATGTCTGGTCAGCTCTCTGTGTGGGCTGTGAGGTGTGTAACATGTTAGTATGTCTCGTCAGCTCTCTGTGTGGGCTGTGAGGTGTGTAACATGTTAGTATGTCTGGTTAGCTCTCTGTGTGGGCTGTGAGGTGTGTAACATGTTAGTATGTCTGGTTAGCTCTCTGTGTGGGCTCTGAGGTGTGTAACATGTTAGTATGTTTGGTCAGCTCTCTGTGTGGGCTGTGAGGTGTGTAACATGTTAGTATGTCTGGTCAGCTCTCTGTGTGGGCTGTGAGGTGTGTAACATGTTAGTATGTCTGGTCAGCTCTCTGTGTGGGCTGTGAGGTGGGTAACATGTTAGTATGTCTGGTTAGCTCTCTGTGTGGGCTGTGAGGTGTGTAACATGTTAGTATGTTTGGTCAGCTCTCTGTGTGGGCTGTGAGGTGTGTAACATGTTAGTATGTCTGGTCAGCTCTCTGTGTGGGCTGTGAGGTATGTAACATGTTAGTATGTCTGGTCAGCTCTCTGTGTGGGCTGTGAGATGTGTAACATGTTAGTATGTCTGGTCAGCTCTCTGTGTGGGCTCTGAGGTGTGTAACATGTTAGTATGTCTGGTCAGCTCTCTGTGTGGGCTGTGAGGTGTGTAACATGTTAGTATGTCTGGTCAGCTCTCTGTGTGGGCTGTGAGGTGTGTAACATGTTAGTATGTCTGGTCAGCTCTCTGTGTGGGCTCTGAGGTGTGTAACATGTTAGTATGTCTGGTCAGCTCTCTGTGTGGGCTGTGAGGTGTGTAACATGTTAGTATGTCTGGTCAGCTCTCTGTGTGGGCTCTGAGGTGTGTAACATGTTAGTATGTCTGGTCAGCTCTCTGTGTGGGCTGTGAGGTGTGTAACATGTTAGTATGTCTGGTCAGCTCTCTGTGTGGGCTGTGAGGTGTGTAACATGTTAGTATGTCTGGTTAGCTCTCTGTGTGGGCTCTGAGGTGTGTAACATGTTAGTATGTCTGGTCAGCTCTCTGTGTGGGCTGTGAGATGTGTAACATGTTAGTATGTCTGGTCAGCTCTCTGTGTGGGCTGTGAGGTGTGTAACATGTTAGTATGTCTGGTCAGCTCTCTGTGTGGGCTGTGAGGTGTGTAACATGTTAGTATGTCTGGTCAGCTCTCTGTGTGGGCTGTGAGGTGTGTAACATGTTAGTATGTCTGGTCAGCTCTCTGTGTGGGCTGTGAGGTGTGTAACATGTTAGTATGTCTGGTCAGCTCTCTGTGTGGGCTGTGAGGTGTGTAACATGTTAGTATGTCTGGTCAGCTCTCTGTGTGGGCTGTGAGGTGTGTAACATGTTAGTATGTCTGGTCAGCTCTCTGTGTGGGCTGTGAGGTGTGTAACATGTTAGTATGTCTGGTCAGTTCTCTGTGTGGGCTGTGAGGTGTGTAACATGTTAGTATGTCTGGTCAGCTCTCTGTGTGGGCTGTGAGGTGTGTAACATGTTAGTATGTCTGGTCAGCTCTCTGTGTGGGCTCTGAGGTGTGTAACATGTTAGTATGTCTGGTCAGCTCTCTGTGTGGGCTGTGAGGTGTGTAACATGTTAGTATGTCTGGTCAGCTCTCTGTGTGGGCTGTGAGGTGTGTAACATGTTAGTATGTCTGGTTAGCTCTCTGTGTGGGCTCTGAGGTGTGTAACATGTTAGTATGTCTGGTCAGCTCTCTGTGTGGGCTGTGAGATGTGTAACATGTTAGTATGTCTGGTCAGCTCTCTGTGTGGGCTGTGAGGTGTGTAACATGTTAGTATGTCTGGTCAGCTCTCTGTGTGGGCTGTGAGGTGTGTAACATGTTAGTATGTCTGGTCAGCTCTCTGTGTGGGCTGTGAGGTGTGTAACATGTTAGTATGTCTGGTCAGCTCTCTGTGTGGGCTGTGAGGTGTGTAACATGTTAGTATGTCTGGTCAGCTCTCTGTGTGGGCTGTGAGGTGTGTAACATGTTAGTATGTCTGGTCAGCTCTCTGTGTGGGCTGTGAGGTGTGTAACATGTTAGTATGTCTGGTCAGCTCTCTGTGTGGGCTGTGAGGTGTGTAACATGTTAGTATGTCTGGTCAGTTCTCTGTGTGGGCTGTGAGGTGTGTAACATGTTAGTATGTCTGGTCAGCTCTCTGTGTGGGCTCTGAGGTGTGTAACATGTTAGTATGTCTGGTCAGCTCTCTGTGTGGGCTGTGAGGTGTGTAACATGTTAGTATGTCTGGTCAGCTCTCTGTGTGGGCTGTGAGGTGTGTAACATGTTAGTATGTCTGGTTAGCTCTCTGTGTGGGCTCTGAGGTGTGTAACATGTTAGTATGTCTGGTCAGCTCTCTGTGTGGGCTGTGAGATGTGTAACATGTTAGTATGTCTGGTCAGCTCTCTGTGTGGGCTGTGAGGTGTGTAACATGTTAGTATGTCTGGTCAGCTCTCTGTGTGGGCTGTGAGGTGTGTAACATGTTAGTATGTTTGGTCAGCTCTCTGTGTGGGCTGTGAGGTGTGTAACATGTTAGTATGTTTGGTCAGCTCTCTGTGTGGGCTGTGAGGTGTGTAACATGTTAGTATGTCTGGTCAGCTCTCTGTGTGGGCTGTGAGGTGTGTAACATGTTAGTATGTCTGGTCAGCTCTCTGTGTGGGCTGTGAGGTGTGTAACATGTTAGTATGTCTGGTTAGCTCTCTGTGTGGGCTGTGAGGTGTGTAACATGTTAGTATGTCTGGTTAGCTCTCTGTGTGGGCTCTGAGGTGTGTAACATGTTAGTATGTTTGGTCAGCTCTCTGTGTGGGCTGTGAGGTGTGTAACATGTTAGTATGTCTGGTCAGCTCTCTGTGTGGGCTGTGAGGTGTGTAACATGTTAGTATGTCTGGTCAGCTCTCTGTGTGGGCTGTGAGGTGTGTAACATGTTAGTATGTCTGGTTAGCTCTCTGTGTGGGCTGTGAGGTGTGTAACATGTTAGTATGTTTGGTCAGCTCTCTGTGTGGGCTGTGAGGTGTGTAACATGTTAGTATGTCTGGTCATCTCTCTGTGTGGGCTGTGAGGTATGTAACATGTTAGTATGTCTGGTCAGCTCTCTGTGTGGGCTGTGAGATGTGTAACATGTTAGTATGTCTGGTCAGCTCTCTGTGTGGGCTCTGAGGTGTGTAACATGTTAGTATGTCTGGTTAGCTCTCTGTGTGGGCTCTGAGGTGTGTAACATGTTAGTATGTCTGGTCAGCTCTCTGTGTGGGCTGTGAGGTGTGTAACATGTTAGTATGTCTGGTCAGCTCTCTGTGTGGGCTGTGAGGTATGTAACATGTTAGTATGTCTGGTCAGCTCTCTGTGTGGGCTGTGAGATGTGTAACATGTTAGTATGTCTGGTCAGCTCCCTGTGTGGGCTCTGAGGTGTGTAACATGTTGGTATGTCTGGTTAGCTCTCTGTGTGGGCTCTGAGGTGTGTAACATGTTAGTATGTCTGGTCAGCTCTCTGTGTGGGCTGTGAGGTGTGTAACATGTTAGTATGTCTGGTCAGCTCTCTGTGTGGGCTGTGAGGTGTGTAACATGTTAGTATGTCTGGTCAGCTCTCTGTGTGGGCTGTGAGGTATGTAACATGTTAGTATGTCTGGTCAGCTCTCTGTGTGGGCTGTGAGGTGTGTAACATGTTAGTATGTCTGGTCAGCTCTCTGTGTGGGCTGTGAGATGTGTAACATGTTAGTATGTCTGGTCAGCTCTCTGTGTGGGCTGTGAGGTATGTAACATGTTAGTATGTCTGGTCAGCTCTCTGTGTGGGCTGTGAGATGTGTAACATGTTAGTATGTCTGGTCAGCTCTCTGTGTGGGCTCTGAGGTGTGTAACATGTTAGTATGTCTGGTTAGCTCTCTGTGTGGGCTCTGAGGTGTGTAACATGTTAGTATGTCTGGTCAGCTCTCTGTGTGGGCTGTGAGGTGTGTAACATGTTAGTATGTCTGGTCAGCTCTCTGTGTGGGCTCTGAGGTGTGTAACATGTTAGTATGTCTGGTCAGCTCTCTGTGTGGGCTGTGAGGTGTGTAACATGTTAGTATGTCTGGTCAGCTCTCTGTGTGGGCTCTGAGGTGTGTAACATGTTAGTATGTCTGTACTTCCGGCGCCGACAGAGATGGCCGCCTCGCTTCGCGTTCCTAGGAAACTATGCAGTTTTTTGTTTTTTTACGTGTTATTTCTTACACTAGTACCCCAGGTCATCTTAGGTTTCTTTACATACAGCCGAGAAGAACTACTGAATATAAGATCAGCGTCAACTCACCATCAGTTCGACCAAGAATATGTTTTTCGCGATGCGGATCCTGTGTTCTGCCTTACAACCAGTGTAACCGAGTGGATCACATGCAGCGACCAAAAAAAAAAACGACTCAGAAAAAGAGGGAAACGAAGCGGTCTTCTGGTCAGACTCCGGAGACGGGCACATCTTGCACCACTCCCTAGCATTCTTCTTGCCAATGTCCAGTCTCTTGACAACAAGGTTGATGAAATCCGAGCAAGGGTAGCATTCCAGAGGGACATCAGAGACTGTAACGTTCTTTGCTTCACGGAAACATGGCTAACTGGAGAGACGCAATCCGAAGCGGTGCAGCCAACGGGTTTCTCCACGCATCGCGCTGACAGAAACAAACATCTTTCTGGTAAGAAGACGGGCGGGGGCGTATGTCTTATGGCCAACGTGACATGGTGTGATGAAAGAAACATACAGGAACTCAAATCCTTCTGTTCACCTGATTTAGAATTCCTCACAATCAAATGTAGACCGCATTATCTACCAAGAGAATTCTCTTCGATTATAATCACAGCCGTATATATCCCCCCAAGCAGACACATCGATGGCTCTGAACGAACTTTATTTAACTCTCTGCAAACTGGAAACGATTTATCCGGAGGCTGCATTCATTGTAGCTGGGGATTTTAACAAGGCTAATCTGAAAACAAGACTCCCTAAATTTTATCAGCATATCGATTGCGCAACCAGGGGTGGAAAGACCCTGGATCATTGTTACTCTAACTTCCGCGACGCATATAAGGCCCTGCCCCGCCCCCTTTCGGAAAAGCTGACCACGACTCCATTTTGTTGATCCCTGCCTACAGACAGAAACTAAAACAAGAAGCTCCCACGCTGAGGTCTGTCCAACGCTGGTCCGACCAAGCTGACTCCACACTCCAAGACTGCTTCCATCACGTGGACTGGGAGATGTTTCGTATTGCGTCAGACAACAACATTGACGAATACGCTGATACGGTGTGCGAGTTCATTAGAACGTGCGTTGAAGATGTCGTTCCCATAGCAACGATTAAAACATTCCCTAACCAGAAACCGTGGATTGATGGCAGCATTCGTGTGAAACTGAAGGCACGAACCACTGCTTTTAATCAGGGCAAGGTGTCTGGTAACATGACTGAATACAAACAGTGCAGCTATTCCCTCCGCAAGGCTATCAAACAAGCTAAGCGCCAGTACAGAGACAAAGTAGAATCTCAATTCAACAGCTCAGACACAAGAGGTATGTGGCAGGGTCTACAGTCAATCACGGACTACAGGAAGAAACCCAGCCCAGTCACGGACCAGGATGTCTTGCTCCCAGGCAGACTAAATAACTTTTTGCCCGCTTTGAGGACAATACAGTGCCACTGACACGGCCTGTAACGGAAACATGCGGTCTCTCCTTCACTGCAGCCGAAGTGAGTAAGACATTTAAACGTGTTAACCCTCGCAAGGCTGCAGGCCCAGACGGCATCCCCAGCCGCGCCCTCAGAGCATGCGCAGACCAGCTGGCCGGTGTGTTTACGGACATATTCAATCAATCCCTATACCAGTCTGCTGTTCCCACATGCTTCAAGAGGGCCACCATTGTTCCTGTTCCCAAGAAAGCTAAGGTAACTGAGCTAAACGACTACCGCCCGTAGCACTCACATCCGTCATCATGAAGTGCTTTGAGAGACTAGTCAAGGACCATATCACCTCCACCCTACCTGACACCCTTGACCCACTCCAATTTGCTTACCGCCCAAATAGGTCCACAGACGATGCAATCTCAACCACACTGCACACTGCCCTAACCCATCTGGACAAGAGGAATACCTATGTGAGAATGCTGTTCATCGACTACAGCTCGGCATTCAACACCATAGTACCCTCCAAGCTCGTCATCAAGCTCGAGACCCTGGGTCTCGACCCCGCCCTGTGCAACTGGGTACTGGACTTCCTGACGGGCGGGCCCCCAGGTGGTGAGGGTAGGCAACAACATCTCCTCCCCGCTGATCCTCAACACTGGGGCCCCACAAGGGTGCGTTCTGAGCCCTCTCCTGTACTCCCTGTTCACCCACGACTGCGTGGCCATGCACGCCTCCAACTCAATCATCAAGTTTGCGGACGACACAACAGTGGTAGGCTTGATTACCAACAACGACGAGACGGCCTACAGGGAGGAGGTGAGGGCCCTCGGAGTGTGGTGTCAGGAAAATAACCTCACACTCAACGTCAACAAAACTAAGGAGATGATTGTGGACTTCAGGAAACAGCAGAGGGAACACCCCCATCCACATCGATGGAACAGTAGTGGAGAGGGTAGCAAGTTTTAAGTTCCTCGGCATACACATCACAGACAAACTGAATTGGTCCACTCACACAGACAGCATCGTGAGGAAGGCGCAGCAGCGCCTCTTCAACCTCAGGAGGCTGAAGAAATTCGGCTTGTCACCAAAAGCACTCACAAACTTCTACAGATGCACAATCGAGAGCATCCTGGCGGGCTGTATCACCGCCTGGTATGGCAACTGCACCGCCCTCAACCGTAAGGCTCTCCAGAGGGTAGTGAGGTCTGCACAACGCATCACCGGGGGCAAACTACCTGGCCTCCAGGACACCTACACCACCCGATGCTACAGGAAGGCCATAAAGATCATCAAGGACATCAACCACCCGAGCCACTGCCTGTTCACCCCGCTGCCATCCAGAAGGCGAGGTCAGTACAGGTGCATCAAAGCTGGGACCGAGAGACTGAAAAACAGCTTCTATCTCAAGGCCATCAGACTGTTAAACAGCCACCACTAACATTGAGTGGCTACTGCCAACACACTGTCAATGACACTGACTCTACTCCAGCCACTTTAATCATGGGAATTGATGGGAAATTATGTAAATATACCACTAGCCACTTTAAACAATGCTACCTTATATAATGTTACTTACCCTACATTGTTCATCTCATATGCATACATTGATACTGTACTCTATATCATCGACTGCATCCTTATGTAATACATGTATCACTAGCCACTTTAACTATGCCACTTGGTTTACATACTTATCTCATATGTATATACTGTACTCGATATCATCTACTGTATCTTGCCTATGCTGCTCTGTACCATCACTCATTCATATATCCTTATGTACATATTCTTTATCCCCTTACACTGTGTATAAGACAGTAGTTTTTTTGGAATTGTTAGTTAGATTACTTGCTCGTTATTACTGCATTGTCGGAACTAGAAGCACAAGCATTTCGCTACACTCGCATTAACATCTGCTAACCATGTGTATGTGACAAATAAAATTTGATTTGATTTGATTTGGGGTTAGCTCTCTGTGTGGGCTCTGAGATGTGTAACATGTTAGTATGTCTGGTCAGCTCTCTGTGTGGGCTGTGAGATGTGTAACATGTTAGTATGTCTGGTCAGCTCTCTGTGTGGGCTGTGAGGTGTGTAACATGTTAGTATGTCTGGTCAGCTCTCTGTGTGGGCTGTGAGGTGTGTAACATGTTAGTATGTCTGGTCAGCTCTCTGTGTGGGCTGTGAGGTGTGTAACATGTTAGTATGTCTGGTCAGCTCTCTGTGTGGGCTGTGAGGTGTGTAACATGTTAGTATGTCTGGTTAGCTCTCTGTGTGGGCTGTGAGGTGTGTAACATGTTAGTATGTCTGGTCAGCTCTCTGTGTGGGCTGTGAGGTGTGTAACATGTTAGTATGTCTGGTCAGCTCTCTGTGTGGGCTGTGAGGTGTGTAACATGTTAGTATGTCTGGTCAGCTCTCTGTGTGGGCTGTGAGGTGTGTAACATGTTAGTATGTCTGGTCAGCTCTCTGTGTGGGCTGTGAGGTGTGTAACATGTTAGTATGTCTGGTCAGCTCTCTGTGTGGGCTGTGAGGTGTGTAACATGTTAGTATGTCTGGTCAGCTCTCTGTGTGGGCTGTGAGGTGTGTAACATGTTAGTATGTCTGGTCAGCTCTCTGTGTGGGCTGTGAGGTGTGTAACATGTTAGTATGTCTGGTCAGCTCTCTGTGTGGGCTCTGAGGTGTGTAACATGTTAGTATGTCTGGTCAGCTCTCTGTGTGGGCTCTGAGGTGTGTAACATGTTAGTATGTCTGGTCAGCTCTCTGTGTGGGCTGTGAGGTGTGTAACATGTTAGTATGTCTGGTCAGCTCTCTGTGTGGGCTGTGAGGTGTGTAACATGTTAGTATGCCTGGTCAGCTCTCTGTGTGGGCTGTGAGGTGTGTAACATGTTAGTATGTCTGGTTAGCTCTCTGTGTGGTCTCTGAGGTGTGTAACATGTTAGTATGTTTGGTCAGCTCTCTGTGTGGGCTGTGAGGTGTGTAACATGTTAGTATGTCTGGTTAGCTCTCTGTGTGGGCTGTGAGGTGTGTAACATGTTAGTATGTCTGGTCAGCTCTCTGTGTGGGCTGTGAGGTGTGTAACATGTTAGTATGTCTGGTCAGCTCTCTGTGTGGGCTGTGAGATGTGTAACATGTTAGTATGTCTGGGTAGCTCTCTGTGTGGGCTGTGAGGTGTGTAACATGTTAGTATGTCTGGTTAGCTCTCTGTGTGGGCTGTGAGGTGTGTAACATGTTAGTATGTCTGGTTAGCTCTCTGTGTGGGCTGTGAGGTGTGTAACATGTTAGTATGTCTGGTCAGCTCTCTGTGTGGGCTGTGAGGTGTGTAACATGTTAGTATGTCTGGTCAGCTCTCTGTGTGGGCTGTGAGGTGTGTAACATGTTAGTATGTCTGGTCAGCTCTCTGTGTGGGCTGTGAGGTGTGTAACATGTTAGTATGTCTGGTCAGCTCTCTGTGTGGGCTGTGAGGTGTGTAACATGTTAGTGTATCTGGTCAGCTCTCTGTGTGGGCTGTGAGGTGTGTAACATGTTAGTATGTCTGGTCAGCTCTCTGTGTGGGCTGTGAGGTGTGTAACATGTTAGTATGTCTGGTCAGCTCTCTGTGTGGGCTGTGAGGTGTGTAACATGTTAGTATGTCTGGTCAGCTCTCTGTGTGGGCTGTGAGGTGTGTAACCAAGCAGAATCCCTGTCCTCTGTCAAATGGATGAACCCACTTAGCAAATTAGCAGCCTTGCCCCTATCTCTCCGGACACACACACACACACACACACACACACACACACAGCGGCCGGGATGGCAAAAGGCCAGGCCTTGAGAGCCTCACAAGGGGGGATAGAAACATGTAGAGGCCTAAGCGGAGAGGGAGGAGAAGAAAGAAAGTGTGGTGTGTAGGAGGGCAAGGCAGTATGGAGAGCCCTGGGTGCAGATGTAGAGGACAGGGGTCCCCATGGAGAGACCAGCCGTGGGGCAAATTAGACCAAACCAGCATCCAGTCGGTCAGTGTGACCCAGGCAGGGGGCAGGTTCTGCCCTTGGCAAGCACCCTCTCATTGGGGTCACCGAGCAGCCTGCTACACACCCTCTAGTTCTTCTGAACATCTATTTACCCCCTTTCAGGAGAACTCAACTATCCTTTATAGGACCAGACCACAGGATGTTGAAAACAACAACTGAAGGATCCAAAATGTTGTAGCCATGGGTTACCAGACTGTGACATCAGGGCTGATCAAATATTTAACAGAAAATCCACATCAACATACAACTGTGTGTGTGTGTGTGTGTGTGTGTGTGTGTGTGTGTGTGTGTGTGTGTGTGTGTGTGTGTGTGTGTGTGTGTGTGTGTGTGTGTTTGTGTGTGTGTGAAAGAGAGAGGATGAGAGCTTCCCGGCCCTGCTGCAAAGTCCCCAGTAGCCATAGGGAACACAACAGGGAGTAATGGACGAGGAGGATCAGATTGATTAAGCCCCTCGATTTTAGGAGTGAGACGGCAGATTAACCTGCTAATAAATGTTTAATTTGAAGCCAGATTTAGATCAAATGTGAGAAAGCCAAAGGCCTTCAGCTTGCTTTGTTCATTGGCTTCAATGTCTTGGGTCCTGGGTTATAATCAGCGTCCAAAATGGCACCATATTCCCTACAAAGTGCACTACTTTTGACCAGAGTGCACTAACTTTGACCAGAGCCCAGGGCCTTGGTTAAAAGTAGTGCACTATGTAGGGAATAGGGTGCCATGTGGGACGGTCCCCAGCTGTTGGTTTTATGAACTGTATTATTATGACAGCGGATCATCTCACTAACAACTACAGGCCCCTGCACTGCTGCCTATACATCATTAGCCATCCATCTGTCAGGATACTAACAGGTTTGCACTAACGTGGCCAATCAATGCTCACTTCACTGCATTCCTATTCACCAGAGTCGGAGAAGGGGATACACAGCGCACCTACGCACGCACACATGCACACATGCACACACACACACACACAACACTCTGCAGACATGTACCCAGGGCATCGGAGGGGAGGTAGAGATAAAGGGCTGGTGCCAATAGTCAATTGGGGATTACAGAGGATGGAGGGATGGAGGGATGGAGGGAAGGAGAACGTGTGAAAGCAGTGAAGTCACTCACACTACCCCAGAGGCACAGAGCTTCACACACGCAAGCACTCAGGCAGGAAAACACACTCAGGTCAAGTCACAGGAATATATGCATGCCCAGTTGCACAGCACACACACCTACATACTGTATACCAATACACACATTCTGAATGGACATGACAATATGGACCTGGAAATGAAAACAGTGGAAAATAACTTCACGAGTTGAAACGGGTGAAAACTCCATACGGTCATTGGGAAAAACTCTATGGCAGTGGGGACAATGGACTGTGAATGATCTGCCTCCCTGTGTAACCCTATCTGAGGAGGCGGAGGAGGGGGATACACCAGTGGTTGGTTAATGGGAAGGTCATTTAGAGAGAATCCCCCAGGTAGGAGGCTTGTCCTGGCCCTGACACGGCTCGTTTGTCACAGTTCAATAACTGCCACTCCAGGGAGCCCCTGTGTGGAGGCTGTGTGTGTCTGTGGACCCATTGGCCTGGGTAGGACATGACTACACAGCTGATTTCTAGTGCTGCCGGCCCTCCATTAGAGCCCTCACACGGGGTCCCACACACAGATAGACATGCTCACACGGACCCTGAGCTGCAGGAATCAGTAGCCATAGCTAATAGGCTGGATAAATGTCAATCCCCCAATTCATGCAGACTGGAAGGATTAAAAACCTTTGAGGATGATGTACACTGTTAGAAAATAAAGTGTTCCAAAAAGGGTCCTTCAGGCTGTCCCCATGGGAGAACCCTTTTAGGTTCCATGTAGAACCAACTGTAGAAAGGGTTCTACCTGTAAGCAAAAGGGTTCTACCTCCAACCACAAAAAGGGTCCTTCAAAGGGTTCTCCTATGGCAGGGGTGGGCAAGCTTTTTGGCTCGAGGGCCACATCGGGATATTGAAATTCAACGGAGGGCCGCATTTTTTTGTGGGACCAATTATTTGTTAAAATCAATTTGCAGGGGCCTCCCGAATGGTGCAGCAGTCTAAGGCACTGCATCGCTGTGCTTGAGGCATCACTACAGACCCGGGTTCAATCCCAGGCTGTGTCACAGCTGGCAGTGACTGGGAGACCCATGAGGCGGCGCACAATTGGCCCAGCATCGTCCTGGTTAGGAGAGGGTTTCGCAGGCCAAGATTTCCTTGTCCCATTGCACACTTGCAACTCCTGTGGCGGGCCAGTCGCACGCACGCTGACACGGTCGCCAGGTGTACGGTGTTTCTTCTGACACATTGGTGCGGCTGGCTTCTGGGTTAAGTGAGCAATGTGTCAAGAAGCAGTGTGGCTTGGTTGGGTCGTGTTTTGGAGGACGCACAGCTCTCGACCTTCGCCTCTCCCGAGTCCGTACAGGAGTTGCAGTGATGGGACAAGACTACCAATTGAATACCATGAAATTGGGGAGAATTTTTTTTAACAAAAAATATATACATATTTGTTTTTGTAAATGTCTCACAGGCCGGATTGAAGTGCCGGACACGGCCCGCAGGCCATACTTTGCCCCCCCTTGTCCTATGGGGACAGCCGAATAACCCTTTAAGGTTCTAGATAGCACCTTTTTTTCTAAGAGTGTAGAGAAGGAGCAAAGCTCCATCACTAAAACCCTTGGGATTATTTAGGGTCCGATGACATTATTGGTAATAAATGAGTTAATGACAAACAATACAGAGTAGTTGAAAATGTTAACTTGCAAGTCCAATACCTCAGGCCTATCGTTTAGTCAGACAGAGTGCTATAATTCTAGTGCTGAACTGTCTGTATTGATGGGAATGCCCTCTGTAACCTGTCTCTCTCTCTGGGTAGATAACAGTAACTAGGTGATTCCCCTGCTAAGAGAGAGAGAGAACCTTCGGATTTTCACACATCTTATTGATCAGGAGAACAGTGAGAGACTGAGACACCACACAGCTATCCTTTCTCACTCTGAAAATCAATAGGCCTTCGTGTGTTTGTTCATCCATGTGTTACCATGTCCTCAGTCACACATGCCCAGGGCACAATTTCGACATAAAACTGAGATTTAGGTTTTGGGTCGATTTTCGGTCTAGTGGGATTTGGTGGACCTATACAGTATTTTATTGTCGGTTAATGCTTAGTGCCATGAGGAGAGCAGAAAAGGTCTGTGTCTCCCTCTTGTGGTCATATTGTGAAACATTAATTTATTGTAGCCCTAATCTGAATAAAGTATGTTTATTTGCACTCCCTCTTTGAAATTAGAAAAACAATACTCCATATTCCAGTGTATAAATGCAAAAAAAAAAAAACAGTTATTGGGGACCAGTACCTTAATGTGATACTAAGGCCTATACCCATGGGCAAGTGGCAATGAAAAATGTATCAAACGTATACATGCCTTACTATGTCCAGTCCATGGGATGTCCATTCTGAAGGATGACGCAGTCATCTTGTCATAGGTACGAGCGTAGGCTAAACCTATTCAGCAAGTTGTTGAAAAAAATACACATCAGATGACCAGAAAATAAATATCAACGCTCTTAATTCTTGGATCGAACCTCGACATCATTCTGCCTCTTGGTTTACCTCCCTTCCCGTGGATGGCATTTTACCTGCATGGCCCTTTTCAAGAACTTGAATATTTAACCACAACATGTAAGCCTAATGTTTAGTTGTGCTGCTACGTTGTTTCAACTTTCAAGGTGATGGTTTATGTATCTCCCTGAGTACACCACTAGAGGTCGGTATTTGTTAGCTGTTAAAGTTCGGTTAGTTGTCTGATGTTCACAGGTGGATCTTTTACAAGCAGCAGTTCATTGGAAAGCACTTACTGTGTAGGCATGCCAAACATATTATTAAACATAAATAAAAAAACAATATTTATACAGATATTATTTATAATACATTTTAATGTATTTGTTTAACCTTTATTTAACTAGGCAAGTCATTTACAGTTTTTTTCGATTGCTAAACGACAGTGGACACAACTGGAGTCACATGTGCAAAACTCTAACTACAGTCTGCACAGCAGCAGTTCATGTGGACCAAACTCTAGTTCGTTTTTCATTGCTTGAACACAGTTTTCAAAACTCTACACACTTATCCCATGACTTTAACCACAACCTGCACAACACTGTGGATTTACAGCACTTTGTTCAAATGCTAACACACTGCTGTCAAAACTGTGAACCACACATTCAAAACGGAATAGATTTCAGCCTTGTGCCTTTCAAACACTGCTGATTGCAATTTCAGCTGAAAGGCTAAGCAGGTGTCTTGTTTTAGACTTGTTAGTGAACACACACACATATTACAGTGTAAATAGGTAGAGCTCAGAAAGACTCATTTTGGAAATGGAACAAGGAAGATGGGTTCGTGGAGGGAGAAGGGTGGCAGGGAGAGGGCGGATGCGTGGAGGAAGACAAAGAAGACAAAGAGCTGTTATTTCAGATGAAATAAGGGCTACACTTATAGACCATGTCGTGAACCATGGTCTCTCATTGAGAGAGGCAGGGTTGAGGGTGCAACCCAATCTGCAAAGATCCACAGTGGCATCTGTAATGCGAATTTTCCATCATGCAAACAGGTGAGAGTTACATCCTTACAGTAAATGAAAACATTACAGGAATCTATTTTGTATTGCAATTATAGAATATTTACACAGATATATATTACAGTAAGTTTGACTGTAAAATATATTTTTACAACAGGACCCAAAGGCTGCCCCCAACAGGGGGAAGAGGAAAAATATTTTCAGATGCACAGGAAAATGCTATTGTTGACATGGTTGTTGTCAACAATTTAATAAAACTGCGGGAGATTCAAGATAGAGTGCTGGCTGATAATGATATATTTGAAAATGTTAATTCTGTCAGCACAACAACTATTGCTTGAGTCCTAAAGAAACACCAAGTTACAATGAAACAGTTATACACTGTACCGTTCGAGAGAAACAGTGAACGGGTAAAAGAGCAAAGATACCAATATGTCCAGGTAAGACGTCCGAGGTTACGTACACAGCTATACAAAATATTTACAGTAAAAAAAAAAAAACACTAGCATTTCTACAGTAAAACTGTGCACTTACTGTTTTTCAGAGAGTAATGGAGGTGGAAGCACTGGAAAGACCACATTCATTTGTATTTATCGATGAAGCTGGATTTAACCTTGCCAAAACACGGCGCAGAGGAAGGAATGTTATAGGTCAAAGGGCCACTGTGGAGGTTCCAGGCCAAAGGGGGGGAAATATCACCATGTGTGCTGCAATGGCCAATGATGGTTTGCTTCTCAACACACCACTCATTGGCCCATACAACACAGAAAGGCTTATAGCTTTCCTAGAACAGCTCTATGCTCAGCTATTGCCAGTAGAACAGGGGGAGCCAGTAAGAAACCCCCAAGTTTTTGTCATAGTTTGCGATAACGTTGCTTTTCACCACTCTGCAGCTGTCACAGATTGGTTTGCAGCACATCACAGATTTATGGTTTTGTACCTGCCTGCATATTCACCCTTCCTCAACCCAATAGAGGAGTTTTTCTCTGCCTGGAGGTGGAAAGTGTTTGGTCACCACCCACATGACCAAATGTCTCTTTTGGAAGCCATGCGTGCCGGATGTGAGGACACGAGTCCAGAGGACTGCCAGGGATGGATAAGGCACTCCAGAAGGTTCTTCCCCAGGTGCATGGCAAGAGAAAACATTAGATGTGATGTTGAAGAAAACCTGTGGCCTGATGCTAGAGAGAGGCAGTATGTTGTTGAATTACAGTATTGAATTACAGTATGTACTTTTAGTTTCTACCTTTTTTTCTCATTACTGTAATTCCGTAAATTACTACAGACTATTGAAGCAAACTGCTAATTTTCATTTACCTTAAAGAATTGTTATGTTCTAAAAAAAATTATAAATCATGTGAAAGAATGTCACTCTTTTCTTTGAAGAAAATATTACTTTGTATGAAGTCACTGAAATTGTTCAAACTGTAAAGATGAAAAGTTTGTATTTTCTGTATTGGTGTTTGATGCTAGTGTTTTTACTCTCAGTGTGTTCTGAGTGACAGTGTGTGTTATCTCAGTGAGGGTTGTGCATAGTGTTTGGCTGCACTGAGCGTGTTTTGAGCCATGTGTTAAGAGTTGTGTTGCTTGGAATGAGTTTTGCAGGTGATGTGAACTGTTTAGCTCAGGTGACTGTTGGTAGTGCAGACTGTAGTTAGAGTTTTGCACATGTGACTCCAGTTGTGCCCACTGTCGTTTAGCAATCGAAAAAAACTGTAATTTAGAACAAATATTATTTACAATGACGGCCTACCCCGGCCAAACCCGGACGACGCTGGGCCAATTGTGCCCTGCCCTATGGGAATCATATCACGGTCAGATGTGATACACCCTGGATATAATGAAACCAATGGCTATTCTTCATGAACAAGGGCACAATCTGTGCCCAAGATAGTCTGTGAATCCGTTTTAGGTCTGAAATTCTATATGATCTATTATTCAAATAATAATCAAAACTGTAGTTATCTACATATCTCAGCAAGAGGCTGAGTCTGTGGATAGTGACATCACAGGGTACTTCCTCATTCAAGCCCAATGCAAAGTTCAACAGTGATATTGCAGTTATAACAGCTGAGGTATTCTGGAGTTGTCCTTCATATATATATATATACTTTTTGGGGATCTCAATAAGGAATCTGTTAAACTGAAGTGGTTTATGTTTTTTGTAAACGTTGATAAAGAGGATATTAACATTCAACTTTGAGGAAGTGCATGAATAACACAGAATGACTCCCTTGCTGTATAAAGATGCCTTTTGGGTAAGTTCCCTCAGTCTGCTACCATTGTCTCTTGATGTCCTGTGTTGGTGTGTGTAACTAGATATAACTAGATAGTCTACTGATAACTCATTTAAAATCTCTCTATCCAGAAATATTTGTATTTTGTTAATTCTCAACCATTTACAGACTTGAAAGTGTAGTGAGCCTTTTAAAGCAGACAGCGTTAGGTTTCTAAAATGTGACAGTTGTCTGACAGAATATGATGTCCACAGTAATAACATGCCAATGAAATTTGGAACTGAACTGAGTGCTGTGGGAAAGCTGGAAAGGTCTGGGTTCAACTCTTACTGCTAACTCCTTAGATATGCACTGTAGGATAGGCACTGTAGGATAGGCACTGTAAGATAGGCACTGTAAGATAGGCACTGTAGGATAGGCACTGTAGGATAGGCACTGTAGGTAAGGCACTGTAGGTAAGGCACTGTAGGATAGGCACTGTGCTTTCACCACAATTTCCACATCTGTTATATTCTGTTTAACTTGTGAGGTATCATAGTATTTTTGCACAGATGTTCCCTGAGGTGTTGGTTGCTATGGCTCCCTTCCTGCTCACGGTGGTTACGAATTTAGCCCTCTCATTGTCCAGATAGATTTGCATCCAAGGCAACAGTTGATAATCTACCTGTCATCTTCAGACATGAAAGAGAACATATTAAATGGGTTTCTATTATGCTGTCTGCAACTAAAAGTTGTTCAAAGTGAATATTCTATGGTCCTCTGGACAGTCCTCTGACTATATTGTCTGTTTGTAAGTACTGTAACAAGTTATGGCGCAATGCACATTTCAGTGAAACGTAATATCAATCTTAAATGCTTTGTGAATTTCACCAGGTTCATATACCATGTTGTAAAGACACCCCATTCTATGGGAACCATTCCCTAAACAAGTTCCAACTTCTGTGGAATCTAACTGTTCAGTATGTGCCACTAAATACAGAGACAAACCACTGGGCAGTTTGAGTCAAACGTTTATTTTGCAACTATTGTTGTGTAACTGGATTACAACACCTCTCTTTCTCTCTCTGTAGGGAGTTGATTTCACTAATCATCAGGGCTATGAGGTTCTGATTCAGAGACTATGTGATGGCAGGCGGATGTGCAAAGATGTGGAGGAACTGCTGAAGATGAGGTAGGGTTTCTCTGACGTCATTAAAACTTCATACAAAATGCACGCAGGGATGGTCAGCAGTGATTGCACACCGAATCGGAATGTTCATACAACTCAAAGATTGGTCGACACTCTACAAAACACAGCACTTTTAAGTCTGCTTGTTTGTCTGTCTACAGGGCCATGGCAGAAGAGAGGTATGGGAAGGATCTGGTGACAATAGCACGTAAAGCTGGGGGGCAGACAGAGATCAGGTAAATGGCTGGTTACGTACATATATAGAGATGATATGTTTGGACCATAATACCTACTATGCACAAGTTAGCCAAAATGCTGTCATAACAGACACAAATAACATTGGGGGGACATTGGCCCAAATCAAATGTAATGTTTATTTTTTTTCTTTAAATAATTTGCCATAACCTGGCGCCTGCTACTTGCTTATATGCCACAACCACTTCACAGGCAATATAATAGGTAGTCAATAGAATAATAGTGGTATTTTTAGAACATAATAATGATAGAGTCAGGCTTCAATGCCATTAAGTCACACATTCTAGCCCTCGTGGAATCATTTCCAACAGAGAGAGAGAGAGAATGTGTGTGTGTGTGCATCCTCAATCCAGTTTCCTGTTCACACAGTTAATCTTTACACCATTGCTAATAAGCCAGTCATGTGACATGGTAAAGTTGGATGAAGAAAAGAGACGAGACAAGGAATCAGTGGTTAAGGTTAAACATCATAATTTACTGAGAAACGGTAGCCGCAGGATCACAGTACACTTGAAACAACAAACACTAAGTCTTGAAAACTCACTCAGGAAACAAATGCACACAGTAAACAATTCAAGCTTCTGCAAAGGACAACAGAAAACACACCTCTTAACGGGGAAATCATTATCGCCTTGGGTCAGGTTCTCGTGTCTGAGCTTGTCGGACCGTGGTCTCAATACTCCATATCACAGAGTCCACAATGCGGGAGCTGTGGATGATGGGCCCGGAGTCCCTCTCCTCGTTAGAGGTATCGTGTTGGTGGGACAGGGCGCCTGCTTTCTGATTCTTGGATCCCGGGCGATAGGCTAGTGTGAAATCGAACCTGTTAAAAAACAGAGCCCACCTAGCCTGGCGAGCGTTCAACCTCTTGGCTTCTTGAATGGAGACCAAGTTCCCAAGGGCCCACTTAACTGCCAAGAGCTCACAGTTGCCTACATCGTAGTTGCGTTCTACTGGCGAGAACCACTTGGAGAGAAAGGCGCGTGGGTGCAGTTTCTTGTTCTCTTCATTCTGCTGTGGTAGGACCACCCCTGCTCCGGTGTCCGAGGCGTCCACCTCTACTACAAAGGGCAGAGTAGGATCAGGATGAACGAGGATGGGCCCAGAGGTGAAACATCCCTTAAGCTCTATGAATGCCCTGTCAACCTCAGGAGTCTAGCAAAAACGGGTCTGGGACTTTTAAAAAACTATGTCAACTTTATTTAACTAGGCAAGTCAGTTAAGAACAAATTCTTATTTACAATGACGGCCTACCCCGGCCAAACCCGGCCGACACTGGGCAAATTGACATGCGGGTTAGGACCGTGAGAGGCGCTGCCACTGCACCAAAGTTGCTTATAAAACGCCTGTAAAAATTGTTTATCCCGAGGAACCGCAGGGCCTGCTTGAGTGAGGTGGGACGGGGACAGTGGGCGACCGCCTCAACCTTTTTGGGGTCCATTTGGATGCCTGTGGTAGAGATAATGTGACCCAGGAAGGAAACTTGGAACTCACACTTCTCGTGGAACTCACACTTCTCCATCTTGACATATAGTTGGCTCTGCAGGAGGCGTCTCAGGACTTGTTGGACGTGCAGTATGTGATCTGGAAGGGTTTTGGAGAAGATCAGGATGTTGTTGAGGTAAACAAAGATAAACCGATTTGAGTGTCATTGATCAATGCTTGAAAGACTGCCGGTGAGTTCGATAATCCGAAGGGCATTATTAAATACTCATAGTGTCCACTAGGGGTGTTAAAGGAAGTTTTCCACTCATCTTCCTGATTCTCACCAGATTTTAAGCATTGCGGCGGTCCAATTTGGTGAAGAATTGGGCCAACTCCAAGACGGCGGACATCAGTGGTAGGGGGTAACGATTCTTGATCATAATCCAGTTCAGCCCTCTATAATCGATGCAAGGATGCAGGCCTCCATCCTTCTTACCCAAGAAGAAGCCTGCACCAGCTAGGGATGTAGAGGGGCTAATGAAACCTGCCTCTAGCGACTCCCGGATGTAATTGTCCATGACTGCTGCTTTAGGGGTTGAGAGATAGTATAGATGGCCCTGGGTAGGTGTGGAGCCGGGTAGGAGTTCTATGTCAGCCATATGAACGATGTGGAAGAAGGGTGGCAGCTTGCCTCTTACTGCAGGCCTCAGGGAGGTCGAAGTATTCAGGAGGGAGAGCGGAGACGTCTTGGACTTCAATGGATGCAGGAGGACATGGCGAGGCTCTTGGTGGGGGTCTCAGACATTTAGTCTGGCAGTCCTTACCCCAGTCTAGTAGGTGTCCCTTGGACCAGGATAATAGTGGGTTATGTAGTGCTAGCCAAGGGTACCCTAGGATAAGGGGGTTCTCGGGAGCAGTGATCAAAAGAAAACTAAGAGTCTCTGAGTGTTTCACCCCAGCCTGCAGTAGAATGAGCTTGGTCTGATATTCCACCTGACAGGAGCAAATGGGCCATCCATCGATGGCTTGAATCTGCAGAGGGATGGGACAATTCACGCAGGTGATTGGTAATTATCTGGTGTAGTCCTGATCAATAAAATTATCTGTGGTCCCGGAGTCCATGAAGGATTGAATCTGGTGCTGACGGTTGTCCCAGTGGAGGGTTGCGAGTAGTGACAGACGGTGACTGAGAGGTAGCTGCACAGCTCGTCAGGGTCTCCCCTTGTCCTGGCGTTTCCCGTCAGCTCTGGACATGTAGCACGGAGATGGCCGAGACCTCCGCAGTAGAGGCAGCAGCCGTCGCGAATGCGCCTGTCACGCACCTGTGGACTCAGACGTGTGGGTCCCAGCTGCATGGGCTCCTCAATTTTGAGTTTGGGTGGCTTAAGGTGCTCAGGAAACCGAGATACTGGGGTGGAGTCAAAAAGGCGATGTCTCACGCATTCGAGGCGGTTGTCGATCCTGATTGCCAGTATTATCAGGGACTCAAGGTCCTCTCCCAGTTCCCGAGAGGCCATTTCATCCTTGGAGTTAGACAAATCCTGGTGGAAAGCAGTTTCCAGGACCTCCATATTCCACACACTCTTGGAGGCGAGGTTGTGGAACTCAATGGCGAAGTCAGCAACTGGTCTGGCCCCTTGGCAGATGTTGAACAGTCGGCTGGCTGCTTCTTTTCCGCCGACTGGGTGGTCGAAGATTTGTAACTCAGCAATGAAGGCCAATCTGGAGCTGCAGGATGCTGGCTGCTGTTCCCACACCGCCATTTCCCACGCCAGGGCCTTGCCCGAGAGTAGAGAGATGATGTAGGTGATCACGGCCGATCGGTGTGGAACGAGGAGGACTGTAGCTCGAACACCAGAAAACACTGCATGAGGAAGGAACCCCTTGCATCCTCCTGGGTGGCCGTCATACCACTCGGGGGCTGGGATCTTGGGTTCCCGGTGCAGGTTCCCTGGAAGAACTACGGTGACATCTGTAGCACTGGGCGACATTGGCCCCTCTTGGGTTGAGGTTGGATTGTGGTTGGAGGGAGTTGGTAAGTGCCCGGAGGGCCTCTGATATTTGGGAGATTTGTTCTTGCTACCCCAGCAGTGCTCCTTGGTGGGTTGCAACATTCTTGATCTGAGTTCTCTCGGCTGGGTCCATGTTTGGTGCAGAAGCTTGCTGTGACATGGTAAGGTTGGACCCAGGTGAAGAGAAGAGACCAGACGAGGAATCAGTGGTTGAGGATTAACATACTTTACTGAGAAACGGTAGCCGCAGAATCACAGTACACATGAAAAAACAACAAACACTAATTCTCAAAAACTCACTCAGGAAATGAACGCACACGGTAAACAATTCAAGCTTCTGCAAAGGACAACAGAAAACACACCTCTTTTAACAGGGAAATCATAATGAATAAATTGGACACACCAGTGTCGTTAATGTCTATAGGACGGTCTCTGCTGCCCTCTGGTGACAGGTGGAACCATGATAAGTCATTGATATCTAGATACAGTTGAATGCAGTGATTTGGCAATCTGTTTATGCATACTGTGTTTAACTAGTATTTAGTATGCTACACTACCTGTTATTGATAAATGCATCATTCCTATTTTTTCAGCACCCTGAAAGCCTCATTTGATCGACTTAAAACACGTAAGTTTATCCTGTCTACTGCATCTCTCACAACAAAGCCAAATGACAGTTTACTAAAATAACTGTTTTCTTTGACAGAAATTGAAAACATCGGGAATCTGCATATCCAGCTATCCGGAATGTTACGGGAAGAGATCAAGAAGATGGAAATATTCAGAGAGCGACAGAAAGAACAGAGGAGGAAGGTTTGAAATGTGTTATTGAGTGCTTATTTCATTTTGAAAATACATTTTGCAAACCTGTATTTATGAGGTGCCAGTAAATTTCAACCATGTTGTTTATCCTCGTTCAGTTTGAGGGGATTATGGAGAAAGTTCAGAAGATGAAGGTGTCCTTATACAAGAAGACCATGGAGGTAGGCATACTATTTACTCAGGGAATTACATGCATGAGAATCCTTTGAAGAACCCTATTGGTTCCTGGTAGAACCCTTTTGATTTCCATGTAGAACCCTTTCCACAGAGTGTTCTACATTGAACCCAAAAGGATTCCACCTGAAAACCAAAAGGGTTCTAGCTGGAACCAAAAAGGGTTCTCCTATGGGGACAGCCAAAGAACCCTTTTGGAACCCGTTTTTCTAAGAGCGCAGTGTAGAGTTCATACCCAGAAAAGAGAAAGGCTGACATTACACCCAGTAGACCCAGCTACCGCTCAGAGATGGGTGAGCTACCCAAGAGAGAACATACATCACAGTGCAGTTCTGCAAGAGGAAGAGGGTAGGAAACAAAGTATAGACACACACACTCACACACCAACCACAGACTTTGGCCCTATTATAGTGGGGGAACTGGTAGGATAACACAGGCCTTGAAAATGAACATTTTGGTCTGCATCAATACGGATCTCACCTCTCATAGTCCATGATTTATGCTCAATTATAAACCAGATGATTAGAGCCCTGATGGCTGGTATTTCAAACCGTATACCACGGGTATGACAAAAACATGTATTTTTACTGCTCTAATTACGTTGGTAACAACCATGAAGCTTACAGGGCTAAGTGCCACTAACAAAGATAACTACCCACACTGAAAGGAGGGAAAATGGGCTACCTAAGTATGATTCCCAATCAGAGACAACAATAGACAGCTGTCCCTGACTGAGAACCATACCCGGCCAAAACATAGAAATAAAGAAACCTAGAAAACAAAACATAGAATGCCCACCCAAATCACACCCTGACCAAACCAAAATAGAGACATAAAAAGGCTCTCTCAGGTCAGGGCGTGACACT
>NC_056432.1:74576712-74645855 GCF_018296145.1 Oncorhynchus tshawytscha
TAGATTAGCTACATCGTTAGGCTACTCTGTGGTGAGACAAGTGACAAGAGCCAATGGCAGAGTGACATAAATGGAGCTAAAGTGGTGAAGACTGATTATCCTGTACAAGAAACAACCAATCTGAAGCCAGAAATACATATTGACCTAAATGTTTGCTTAAACTTAAACTGCACCATTCACCATTTTGACATTGCATACAGTTGCATACAGTTTTACAGAGATCCAACATTGCTACTGTTTTAATTGATTGTTACATAAAACATGACACCACAGACCACTGTGGCTGCTTCAATGATGATTCCCTGAATGTCTCTTCTGTCCATCTCCAGTCTAAGAAGTCCTATGAGCAGAAATGTAAAGAAGCAGATGAGGCAGAGCAGCTTGCTGACAGGAGCACCACAGCCACAACAACAAAACAGTCTGAGAAGGTAACACCACCTCCCCAAACCCTGGAACTATACAAACACACAGCCCCCAAGCAGTCTGAGAAGGTAACACCACCTCCCCAAACCCTGGAACTATACAAACACACAGCCCCCAAGCAGTCTGAGAAAGTAACACCACTTCCCCAAACCCTGGAACTATACAAACACACAGCCCCCAAGCAGTCTGAGAAAGTAACACCACCTCCCCAAACCCTGGAACTATACAAACACACAGCCACAACACCAAACCAGTCTGAGAAGGTAACACCACCTCCCCAAACCCTGGAATTACAAACACACAGCCACAACACCAAACCAGTCTGAGAAGGTAACACCACCTCCCCAAACCCTGGAACTATACAAACACACAGCCACAACACCAAACCAGTCTGAGAAGGTAACACCACCTCCCCAAACCCTGGAGCTATACAAACACACAGTCACAACACCAAACCAGTCTGAGAAGGTAACACCACCTCCCCAAACCCTGGAGCTATACAAACACACAGCCACAACACCAAACCAGTCTGAGAAGGTAACACCACCTCCCCAAACCCTGGAACTATACAAACACACAGCCACAACACCAAACCAGTCTGAGAAGGTAACACCACCTCCCCAAACCCTGGAACTATACAAACACACAGCCACAACACCAAACCAGTCTGAGAAGGTAACACCACCTCCCCAAACCCTGGAGCTATACAAACACACAGCCACAACACCAAACCAGTCTGAGAAGGTAACACCACCTCCCCAAACCCTGGAACTATACAAACACACAGCCACAACACCAAACCAGTCTGAGAAGGTAACACCACCTCCCCAAACCCTGGAGCTATACAAACACACAGCCACAACACCAAACCAGTCTGAGAAGGTAACACCACTGCCAACCCTGCAAGTATACACATGTAATACGCCTCGTTATTCAGTGCATTCAGAAAGTATTCAAACCCCTTCACTTTTTCCACATTTAGTTACGTTACAGCCTTATTCTAAAATTGATTACTCATCAGTCTCTACACAATAACCCATAATGACAAAGCGAAAACAGGTTTTCATAAAATATTTGCAAATGTATTAAAAATAACAATAGAAATACCTTATTTTAATAAGTATTCAGACCCTTTGCTATGAGACTCAAAATTGAGCTCAAGTGCATCATGTTTCCGTTGATCATCCATTGAGATGTTCCTACAACTAGATTGGAGTTCACCTGTGGTAAATTCAATTGATTGATTGGACATGATTTGGAAAGGCACACACCTGTCTTTATAAGGTCCCACAGTTGACAGTGTATGTCAGAGCAATAACCAAGCCATGAGGTCGAAGGAATTTTCCATAGAGCTCTGAGACAGGATTGTGTCGAGGCACAGATCTGGGGAGGGGTACAAAACATTTCTGCAGCATTGAAGGTCCCCAAGAACACAGTGGCCTCCATCCTTCGTAAATGAAAGAAGTTTGGAACCACCAAGACTCTTCCTAGAGCTGGCCGCCCAGCCAAACTGAGCAATCGGGGGAGAAAGGCCTTGGTCAAGGAGGTGACCAAGAACCCGATGGTCATGCTGACAGAGCTCCAGAGTTCCTCTGTGGAGATGGGAGAACCTTCCAGAAGGACAACCAGCTCCGTAGCACTCCCCCAAGCAGGCATTTATGGTAGAGTGGCAGAGCAAAGTACGGAGAGATACTTGATGATAACATGCTCCAGAGTGCTCAGGACCTCAGACTGGGATAACCCTAAACCCACAGCCAAGATAATGCAGGAGTGGCTTCGGGACAAGTCTCTGAATATCCTTTAGTGGCCCAGCCAGAGCCCGGACTTGAACCCAATCGAACATCTCTGGAGAGACCTGGAAATAGCTGTACAGCGACGCTCCCCATCCAACCTGACAGAGCTTGAAAGGATCTGCAGAGAAGAATGGGAGAAACTCCCCAAATACAAGTGTGCTAAGCTTGTAGCGTTATACCCAAGAAGACTCTGAGTCTTTGATCACTACCAAAGGTGCTGCAACAAAATCCTGAGTAAAGGATCTGAATAGTAATGTAAATGTAATATTTAAGCAGAAAATGTTTTTTATAAATTTGCAAAAAAGTGTAAAAACCTGTTTTGCTTTGTCATTATGGGTATTGTGTGTAGATTGATGACACACAAAAAAACAATGTAATCCATTTTAGAATAAGGCTGTAATGTAACAAAATGTGGAAAGTCTGAATACTCTCTGATTGCACTGTAGTTATTGTTGTGCTACTGCAACTCAATTTCTCAGTATCAGAGAAGGCTATGAAACAGTTCCCTTTGCTACTGTTTTCCTACTACAAGTAAAACAGTGGTGTAGTGGAGGAAAACACAAGTAAACACAGTCTACCCACTTTTTTCTTTTGCCCAACAGTTCATCCACCTTTTGCAGAAAAATGCATTGAAAGAATAGGAAATGTTACTTTTTTCACCACGACCAGCGAGCAGAGTTTACACATCTCTTATTTTTCTTCTTCTTTTTTGTAAACTAGACTGATTCTGTGAGTCTATGAGTTGGTTATAATGCAAGTAATTTGCAACTGGATGTCCAATGAAATGATGGCAATTCCTGGAATTGAGTTATCTATTTACTAGAAATGCTTGTTCTGTGTGCGTTCTGAAAATGGAGGTCTGTAGAGGAACAGAGAGTCAGGAGAGTCACATCCTGATATTTTCTTCTAAAGGAGAACTGTCTCTTTTATTTTTTTGTTTAGCAGTCATGTTTTGATTCAGAGCCTGACCAGTTCCTCTACTGCTGTCTTTCTCAGGTACAACACAAGGCCAAGCAATGCAGACAAGCCGTCACTGAAGCAGGTCTGAATCATACCATACAATATACTCTACTTTTCTTTATTGGTGATAATATCAATGGATGAATGAATCAATGAATCTGTAAATCCATTATGAATTTATTATCATTGATCTGATTATTTAAAAAACATGTATTTATTATGGTAATCCAAGTAAAGAAGAGTGCTTAGGATGCAATAAATGTAAAGTATTCCCTAACCTCTATTGTGCTCCACCTGTACAGAGAAACAATACATGTTGAACGTAGAGCAGCTGGAGAGCGTTCGTCAGGACTGGGAGGGAACACACAAGGGCACATGTGAGGTTAGAGCTCTCTGTTACATTGCACCCACCCACAACTGTTACTAGCCCAACTACGACCTCACACCACAGCACACCACGCCCCCTTCCGCAGTATGTCTGAGTAGGCCTATATTTCTCAGTATAACACCCCCCTGTGGCTCATGTACATACATCCAGAATAGACTACACTGTTAGAACAAAAAGGTACTATCTAGAACATAAAAGGGTTCTTCGGTTTTCCCCGTAGGAGAACCCTTTGAAGATGCCTTTTTGGTTCTAGGTAGAACCATTTTGGGTTCCATGTAGAACCCTTTACACAGAAAGTTCTACACAGAACCAAAAAAGGTTATCCTATGAGGTCAGCCGAAGAACCCTTTTAGGTTCTAGATAGCACCTTTTTGTTCTAACAGTGTAGTCTATGCCTCTTAAAGCACAATATTGAATGTTGCCGATTGAGTAGGTAAGCCTGATGATTCAGCTATTACAGTAGCTTGTAAAGCTATTTAGAGCCTGGTTACGCCTGGTTAGCCTCCTTAATGTATGCAGTCGCTTTTGAGCCAGATTGTATACTTAACAAAAATATAAATGTAACATGCAACAATGTCATTTATTTTATGGAGTTACAGTTCATATTAGGAAATCAGTCAATTTAAATAAATGTATTAGGCACTAATCTATGGATTTCACATGACTGCGAATACAGATATGCATCTGTTGGTCACAGATATCTTTTTTTAAAAATGGGCCTCATTATCTCGTCACGGTATTTTTGTGCATTCAAATTGCAATTTCATTCGTTGTCCGTAGCTTATTCCTGCCCATACCATAACTCCACCGCCACCATGAGGCACTCTGTTCACAACATTGACATCAGCAAACCGCTCGCCCTCATGACAGCATACACGTTGTCTGCAGTTGTGGGGCCGGTTGGACGTACTGCGTCCAACCGTGTGACAAAACTACATGTTTTAGAGTGGCCTTTTATTGTCCCCAACACAAAGTGCACCTATGTAATGAGCATGCTGTTTAATCAGCTTCTTGATATGCCACACCTGTCAGGTGGATGGATTATCTTGGCAAAGGAGAAATGCTCAGTAACAGGGATGTTAACACATTTTTGCTCAAAATTAGAGAGAAATACGTTTTTTTGTGTGTTTGGAACATTTCTGGGATCTCATGAAACATGGGACCAACTCTTTACGTTACATTTAGATTTTTGTTCAGTGTGTATATATAGGGATAGATGATTAAGGGTTTGTACTGTATGTGTGTCTCTGCTGTTCCAGGTGTTTCAGCAGCAAGAGGTGGACCGCATCACTATCCTGAGGTGTGCCCTCTGGGACCACTGTAATCACTTCTCTGTGCAATGTGTCAAAGACGACGAGGTGAGCTCAACAATGACCACACTTCAGACGATAGGCAAATGGATTATGGATGGGTCCATGAACTACTGTCTACATTAAACTCTAATAGTACCAGTACTACACTGCCTAACATGCAATGTATCTGGTGATCAAACAAAATGGATCCTATTTGTCAACCAGAACAATTTTAAATCAATTAAGCCTCTTTGAAGACTGAGCATGAATATGATAAATGTTTTTTTGCAGTTTTACGAGGAGGTGAGGAATATTCTGGAGACGTGTGACATCACAGCAGATAACAACTGTTTCATAGAGACGAAGACAACAGGTTCAAGCCCACCAGGTAAAAGCTCACTGAATACAGGACAGAGCGTGAAGGGCCAGGGTTGCTGTCAACATTGGCACCAATGGCGAACACTTCTTAGAGTAATTGTAATGGGTTTGTACTGTGTGTCTCTGCTTTTCAAGTGTAACAGTTCCTCTGAATAACATTTGCCATTTGAAATATTATTATACACCTATGCTTAATTTCTGTGGACTTCCATCCTCTTCTCTCTAGACCCCATTGTGTTTGAGAACTACTATGAGAGGGAGCCATCACCGGGCGACAACAACAGCAGCGCTCGCTTCGGAGGGGGAGGGGTCAGGAAAAGGTCAGCTGGCAGAACTTGGGACTCGTAGGGGCAGTTTCCTGAAGACAATCGAGGAGTAGGCTAAATTGTGTCCAGGAAACCACCCCATAGTGTTTCTGTGAAACAAGCTCTATCACTTTGTAACACTGGAATAACAGTTGAATGCATAGGAATTCTAATATGGACATTGTATCACTACATTCTCATAGCTATACATCATCAACACATTCATATATATTTGAGAATGTGACATGAAAAATATTTGTGCAGATTCTCCAATCTTCTGACGAAACTCTAGATCAAAGATGAGGATCAGTGAGGGTTCAACGAGCCAGCGGCGCCACCTGTTGGTCAAACAGTGCCTGAGAGTTCAGATGGAGTGTATGCATCCATACCTGGCTTCCAGTCTGCAGCTGCTGATGAGGATGATGATGATGATGATACCCTGCCTGCAGTTACAGGTGTGAGGGGAAAACTGTTACATGAGGTGAAATGATACCTTCAGATGGTGTTCTATGAAACTACACAGTTACAGGTGTCAAGTTACAGGTGAAACCTGCACACACAGTTACAGGTGTCAAGTTACAGGTGAAACCTGCACACACAGTTACAGGTGTCAAGTTACAGACGTCATTAGTGATCAGTGATGTTGCTGACATGAAATATAACTAGTTGAGATATTGATGGATCATGTTTACATAAACTATTCCACTGCTCTGTATTATACTGTATGTATGTACTGTATATGAACCATACAGTAATTCAAAGCCTCATACTTCTATTACTAACAATGTGTTCCCCTGTGCTCCCAGGACCCAGATGAGCTGTCAGTGTCTAAAGGGGATGTGGTGTTGGTGATAGAACAGAGTGAAGACGGCTGGTGGACAGTGGAGAGAAACGGACAGGTTGGGCTGGTACCTGGCTCCTACCTGGCCAAAGTCTAGACAGAGTCACACACACATCCATGCATGGACACACGCACACACTCATGCACACAGGTACAGGGATTCACACACACATACTCATGCACACTCACCCATACATACTGTAGTCTTCAAAACCTTACTATGAGGACCCCTTTCTGCTTTTACACAGATGTTCTGATCCTTGGTTCAAGACTTCAGAGTAACAGATTCTCCAGCAGTAGAGATGACTCACTGAACTGACTTGGAACATGAGTCATGACAGTGTATTCCCCATCAACTATTAGGCTATGCTGCACCAGAGATTGTCAGTCTTTTCACCCAACAGGCCTACTGCATACATACAGTGCTGTGAAAAAGTATTCGCCCCCTTTCAGATTTTCTCTACTTTTGCACATTTTTTATACTGAATTTTATCAGATCTTCAACCAAAACCAAATATTAGATAAAGGGAACCTGAGTGAACAAATAACAACAATTGTATACCATTTCATTTATTAAACAAAGTTATGCAATACCCAATGCCCATGTGTAAAAAAGTAATTGCCCCCTTACACTCAATAACTAGTTGTGCCACATTTAGCTGCAATGACTCCAACCAAAAGCTTCCTGTCGTTGTTGATCAGTCTCACGTTGCTGTGGGGGAATTTTGTCCACTCTTCCATGCAGAACTGCTTTAACTCAGAGACGTGTGGGTTTTCAAGCATGAACTTCTCATTTCAAGACCTGCCACAACATCTCAATTGGGATTAGGTCTGGACTTTGACTAGGCCGTTCCAAAACACGTGTTGCTTTTTAGCTCTTTTCATGTCGACTTGTGTTTTGGATCGTTGTCTTGCTGCATAAACCAGATGCAGCTCACAGACAGATGGCCTGACATTCTCCTGTAGAATTCTGATACAGACCAGAACTCATGGTTCCTTCTATTTAGTCAACTCGTCCAGGTCATGAGGCAGCAAAGCATCCCCAAACCATCACACTACCACCACACTTGACCGTGGGTATAAGGTCCTTACTGTAGAATGCAGTGTTAGATTTCACTATACATAATGGAACCCATGTCATCCAAAAAGTTATACTTTTGACTCATCTGTCCATAGAACATCAAATCAAATTTTATTTGTCACATACACATGGTTAGCAGATGTTAATGCGAGTGTAGCGAAATGCTTGTGCTTCTAGTTCTGACAGTGCAGTAATAGAGTCTTGATGATCATGCATGTGCTTTTCTGCAAACTTGAATCAACTTTTTGGATGATATGGATCACATTTTTTTTGTTTTGGAATGGCCTAGTCAAAGTCCAGACCTAATCCCAATTTTGATGTTGTGGCAGGACTTGAAACAAGCAGTTCATGCTTGAAAACCCACAAATGTCACTGAGTTAAAGCAGTACTGAATGCAAGAGTGGGCCAACATTCCTCCACAGCAATGTGAGATTGATCAACTACAGGAAGCGTGGCACAAACGGTTATTGAGTGTTGGGGGGCAATTACTTTTTCACACAGGGAAATTGGGTGTTGTACAACTTCATTAAATAAAAAAAATATTAATTTGTTATCTCCGGCCCTTTAACCTAATATTAGGTTTTGGTTGAATATCTGAAAACTTTCCGTATCAAAAACATGAAAAAGTAAAACTCAGAAAGGGGGCAAATACTTTTTCACATCACTGTAGAGAATCTCAGATACCATACAGAAAACTAGTCACACGTTAAACTGTATCAATTGTAAATATGTGTCTACACCAACCTGAGAAGTGATCTACAAGAGAAAGTAGAAGATTGTCTGAATCAAGACCAACAGCTGTACTGTATTTTATTTATTATTTAGTATTTGATCAAATATGTAATGTTTACTTAGTTTGGATACATTGAAAAGTGGTGCTTCAGTTCATCAGTGAACAATAAAACATGTTTTAGTTTAAATTTAGGTTTATTTCAATCAAAGTTCTTTCCTCTCCCCAATCTATTTACATGATTTTGTTTCACATTTTTCTGCAATGCTACAAGTCTAAATATTAACTTCCGTTTGAAAAATAATACACAATGCCACAAAAATACAAAACAAACGCGACTCCCTCAGTCACAGCCCCAATTCTTTGGTGGTTTACATCAAATTCCCAGGCAGGGTTGTTGAATCTCAATTGTATTTCTCATGTCCTCCCTCCTCAGCTTCTCAATGCACAGATCTGAAGTTTCTCCACTTGGATCTTCTCCTCCAATACATTTTAAAAAGGAGGCAAGGAGAGAGGACAAGGAATCAAGAAAATACCATTGAGATTCACCCCTTCCCTTTCATACTTGGTATTAGAATGTGTGTGTCGGAAAACACCTACATATGTACCAAGTTGTAACACAAAGCTCTATCTACACATGGGTCTTAGGTAACACCGGTAAAGTACCTCTACACTACCTATGAATGGAGACTGGAGATGGGTTGACTGACTCACAATTTAGTGGTAAACTACAGGGTCCCTCATAAAGGTACTTCTAATATTCACATGATTAAATGTTCCTTAAATACCTCCAGAGCTCTAGTCATAGTGCAAAATGACACATGAGACAGGAGTACATTCCACATATTGCACTGAGCATTAGTTATCTTCTATAAAGAGCCCCTAATCATCCCTTGTGCCCCAAAAGGGAAAAGAAAATAGACAAGGCTGTGTTTCTTGAGCAAAAGAAAAAAACATCAATTCGCCATTTAACAACTTTGGCCTTAGGCGTTCCATAGTGTCTAAAAAACAAACACATTTAAAATAAATACATTTACAAAGCATGTTCAATAAATAACCATTTTCACAGATCCCCACCCCCCAATCACCAGTGTATACCCATTAGTTATCCTGTGCAAGGTGTGCATGAGCTTACTACTACTGAAAACTACAAATTGTGGACATGTCAGGTGAGGCTTCTTTTCTTTATTCTTATTGGTGGAGCCCTTGGTGCGGGTGGGGTCTGTGTCCTCCTCATGCATAGGTTGCTCCGGTGACCAGTAGCTCATAGGCCGGGTCGTGCCCCCTCCTGCACAGCACCACACAGGCACACAGCATCCCCAGCATCTACGGGTACAACAGTATGCATAGTTAGCATAATCATCATCGCTGCACCCAGAATAAAGTTTCACGTGCACTGGCCAGCTACTCAGTCTTGTGAAAGACTAGAATTTCCAGGAGTCCTGCTCCTAGAGCGACAGTAGTGCAGGGTTTCTGTCCCAGCCTTGTGCCATGCCATCACGTGATTTGATTAAATGAAGAGAACTTGGTGTGTGAAGTGAAGTTCTTCAAATGAAGGAGAACAAAAAGGAGAACCAGAAGAATCATACCTACAAAAAATGTAGAAATAAAACACAGGTCGAGGCACTCTAGTCTTCATTAACCGGGTACATTGAGCATTAACACCTGCACAATGTGACGCACACCTTCATCAGGGCTGGTTTTTAAATGCTCTTCATGCCTAGAGAATAAAAACTCTCTATATTAAAACCCACTAAAGTGCTTCAACCTGGAGTTTTCTACCACTTTACTCCTTTTTGGTGGATATGTTGTGGCTGTATGGGATACCTGAAGCGTTCTACATTGTTATGACTCATGACACTGCATTTGAACATCCATTTCATAATTACTATACATCCAGTGACTCCACAAATACATCAAGTTATCCTCCTAAGGAGAAGGGAAGTGACTGGTCAGCAGGACCCATGTTGTGATGTCCCCGTAAGGTAGTGTTGAAACATTGAAAAAGCAATTTGACACAATCAGGTCAGCTTCTCAGCAGCAGCTCAAGGCCTACTAGACATTACTGCAGCTCTAGTTAACATGCACCTGGTACAAATGGTTCAGATGTTATTACAGGAGGACTCAAATATGGGCCTAGGAATAGTGGGTTAACGGCCTTGTTCAGGGGCAGAACGACAGATTCTTACCTTGTCAGCTCGGGGATTCAATCTTGCAACCTTTCGGTTACAAGTCCAACACTCTAACCACTAGGCTACCTGCCTATATTGGTTTACCTGTATTGCAGCGAAGGTCAGAGCAGCCCAAATGACATACATCATGATTTCTTTCAGCTTTTTCACAACAAGAGCTTCACAGCCCTAGAGGAAAAAAGACAATTATTAAAAACGTGTCTGTATGTCAGTATTTTCTTTAGGAAAGAAATGTGCGAGTCAAATGTCCAACCAAATCAAATAGATTCCCATTTGAATGCTGTCACGTGTTAGGTCATGGTGTTCTAGGAGTGCCCACTGACAATTCATTGACACCACATGCAAGTGACTACAATAAAATGCAAGGAGAAATGAGGGCCTATGAAGTGAACGTTGGCTCCTTGCACAATATCCTGTTTCAGTGTTAATTTAAAAATAAATTCTGTGCCTCCACCCTCCAGCATTTTTAAGCTACTTGACTAGGCATTAGATTAGGAGGAATCTAAATATTCCTCCTTGGTGGACTTGTATGACATCTGTAAATTCTCTTTAAAATACAGTGAACACTTTTCAGACTCACTGGTGCAGGAAACCTTGTGGGCCGGTACCAGTTGATACAATGCTGTAAGTTCGCTAGTGAGAGCGCCATCTCAAAACAGACAGGCATAGTAGAGAGATGATGCGATTGAAAGACAACCTGAACCAATCACCATTCATAGACAATGGGATTTGTAATAAATGCCATTTAGCTGACACTTTTATCCAAAGTGACTTACAGTCATGCGTGCATACATTTTACGTTGGTGTGGTCCTGGGATTCAAACCCACTACCCTGGTGTTACAAGCGCCATGCTCTACCAACTGAGCTACAAAGGTCCATTTATAGACCATATTTATTTTCATTGGGCTATTTACCAGCAAAGGAAACTCTTGGGTGTGCGTGTTCTCTCTTACCTCTGGGTAGAGGTCGCCAGGCCGGCTCATGGTTCCAGTACAGTTGCTGATGTTGGGTTTACAGCAGCTGACTGGAACACTGTTGTTTCTGGACTCCTTGAACCAGCGAGTATTCCTCCAGTCAGAGTAGTTGTGAATGCCACAGCAGTGGAGCTATGACAGGGGACAGGGTAGGAGAGAGATGGGGAGAGAGAGAGACTGCTATAGGCACCTGCAAACTCACCTGTAGTCATTTTTTTTTAAACATGTCAGGAGAAATAAATCCAGTGGCGTTGTTCTCACCTGTCTCTGCACATAGTCGATGGCTCGGCTGGGGGCATCTGTGTTGGTGCCATTGTATTCATCATACACCTTCTGAATGGAGTGGTTCACCTGATCTTCCACCTGAGTACAAGCAACAATGTCAATTTCATCTGTGCAAGAATTGTAACAGTCATATTAAATTCCAACAAACTGCATTCCCATTCACCATTTTCTATTGCTTTTGTGTGATAAGACACTAGACAGTAGGCCAATACTAACCCTAGCTCTGTAGATATAGCCAATAACAACCACAACAACTTCTGTGACAAACACCAGCAGGAGAATGACAGCAAACTGCAGAGCAAAGAGAAGAGATATGATCAATTCAATATCTAGTCCAAAGATAAGAAATTACATTTACTTGCATTATACAAATTACATTTATATCCATGTGCTGTTCAATACATACAGCTGTTAGTCCGCAGGAGCTTTCCCTTATTGTGGCACAGCATCCAATCAGCCCAATGATAAACAGCAGAGTCCCGACTGCTATTATAATGGATGCTGGGATCAAGGTGTACACATCCTCAAAGAAGTGGTCATAGTCATCATATGTGATGAACACATAGGCTCCAATGTAACACAGAATTCCAGCTGCAGCCTAGAGAGGGGGCAGTGAGAGGGAGACAGAGCAAGAGAAAGAGTGTGGGTCAGGCATGTAACATCCAACATTTTTTTGCTTATCAGAAAGAAAACCCAATATTTTGTGCAGACTGAGACATTGTTTTAACAAACACACATAAAGCTATGTTGGTATGTGGTCACTGGCTAGCTGCTGGTGTGTAAGCAAGGGTATCCTCAGTTTCACTTTAAAAACTTGCACAAAATATACCCTCGCAATAACTTGTCTAAATTCATGGACTTATTAAGAGGACATATGCCATTTTTGTGATAAAGTGTGACTCTGAAGTTATTTTCGAGTGAGTTAAGTAATTTAAAAAATGTTTTTCATTAATATGACCCATGTATTTAGAATGATTATGTAATATGTTATTATTCAAGTAGAAACAAAACTACTTGAAATCTGTCCTTAAATGGAATATATTTTTTACTTGAAATCCAATAGTTTATCAAATATCTACAAAGTCAATATTTTAAAAAACAACAACTATGTATTCTTACAACAATTGCAACCCCTGCCATTGTATTTTTATTTGAGGTGCTTTTAACTGTTGTCACTGCCAATTCATGTATAGGGATTTTTAATTATTGTTGTTTATTTTACTTTAATGCTATTTTATGTTTCTTCAGAGAAAAATACATGTGTAGTGATGTCCTATGTTTTTTTGCTATTATATTGCAATTGGAAATGAGTGTTTTAATTTTACAAATAAAAGGGAATCCTCAGTTATGTAAAGTTAAGCTAAGTGAACATTGCAGCACACTGTATTACCATGCATCAGATTGCTATCCGGACTCCTTGCTCCGGCCAAACTCTACGCCCGTTTGTTTCTTCTCGGTAATTAAAGTATATCAAACGACATAGCAGCGTAATAATTTAGTGTGAGTAGTCAGGCTACTATCAGATGAGATTGGGTGAGAGGTTAGGCCTAAACAATATGAAATACTAACTTGTGAAAACACTGATACTGCAAAGAAATGTCGGGGACATCGGCGCATGGCGGCTAGGCGTTAGCTAGGTTTCTCAGTGATACCAAATATGTTTTCATTGTTCTCTATGGTGATACGTTTTCTGCTAAACTGACTGGCACAAACTACAATCGTGCATATAGTCTTACCCACTGTTATGCAGTATTTCATTCAATCTCGCTGGTTTTCATGCAACAAATTGCAGCATTAAATATCAGACGGTTAGCTAGCTAAAAGCTAGAGCTAACAACAATGGCAAATGCCTGTCCGGCGCAAACCAGCAGATCCGACACGCTTGCTCACAGCTGCATTAGTCTCTGACACCGCGAAACCGGCGCGAGATATTTCTCGTTAAATGTACTTTAATCCAGGGATGAGAAATGCGTTGTACTCTGAATTGTCCCATTTCCCAACCCAACTGTTACACTGAGCATATTGTATATTTAAAACTAGTAGTCGTTCAGACGTTTTCTTCCTCATGTTAGTTAGCATGTGGCAACAGCAGCCATTTACGGAAAGTGTCTTATACACAGGAATGCTGTCCTACCCACCAACGGGTCAGATCTGCTGGCTACCTGTCCTTGTTCTACCCGTGCTTGCAATAACAGCAGAGCATACATTTCAGAAATAATTTATATTTTAATAAACAAACTAGACAAGATGGTTGGAAAGCTCCACATATTCATTTTGTAGAGAGTTAACGTGAGCTAGCTAATGTTAGCAGACGCCTCCCTTTGCTGCAACTAACGTTAGCAATTTCTGTTGCGTACTGTAATTAATCCCAACCTTGACTACCTTGCGTCAAATACATGTTTTGAAACAAGTTCGTGATATTTTACCCAGAATATTAGATTCAGAAACACCAGGACTGTCTTTGATGAAGTAATCCCACACTGGCCCATGGTTGCGCTGGAATCCAAATATGTTACTGGAATTTCAGATGGATCATGGATGTTATGATAATAAAATGGCTGTCCTGTCCGTTCTTATTATACCTCAGTGCAGTGGTAGGTTCTGCCCCACTGCCTTCTTCTACAAAATCGCCAAAAGAGCGGATATGTCACGTGTGCAGATGAGATCATCAAAACAACCCGACGGCAAACTTCTTCTTCTGTGGGGTTTATCTGCAGATGGCATCCACTGTTATGGTCATTACTGCCACCTACTGCACTGAAGTGTGAGCTAGAGGGAGTGGAATCCTACATAAATCCTACCTGCCAGCCCTGTTTCTCCAATAAAAATATAAACAATGATACTGTATTTAATGTTTAAAAAAAAAAATGGTGCTGACAGAGAGGGCTCCTTCACTTCTAGTCCTTAGGAAATGTTGCAATATTTTGTTTTTTTTTGTATTATTTCTTACTTTGTTAGCTCAGAAAATCTTAAGTGTTATTACATACAGCCAGGAAGAACTAAGATATCAGAGCTGCATCAATTTACCAGCACTAGGACCAAGAATACAACTTTCCCGAAGCGGACCCTTTGTCCGAACTACCCAGGGAATTTGAGCTGATTCCAGAGGCTGACCAAAACAACGCCGCCAGAGAAGAGGTAGACGGAGCAATCCTCTGGTCAGATTTCGGAGGCGCGCACACCACCCACCACTTCCAAGAATATTAATAGCTAATGTCCAGTCTCTAGATAACAAGGTAGATTATATTAGGGCAAGGGTTGCTTTCCAGAGAGACATCAGGGATTGTAACATACTCTGTTTCACAGAAACATGGCTTTCTTGGGATATGCTGTAGGAGTTGATAATGCCACCTAGATTCTTTGTACGTCGCGCCGACGGGAATAAACATCTCTCCGGGAAGAAGAAGGGCGGGGTGTGTTTCATGATTAACGGCTCATGGTGTAATTGTAACATACAGGAATTCAAGTCCTTTTGTTCACCTGACCTAGAATTCCTCATAATCAAATGCATGACTGTATTTTCTCCCAAGAGAATTCTCCTCGGTTATTGTCACAGCAGTGTATATCTCCCCTCAAGCCAATACCACGACGGCCCTCAAGGAACTTCACTGGACTTTATGCAAACTGGAAACCATATATCCTGAGGCTGCATTTATTGTAGCTGGGGATTTAAACAAAGCAAATTTGAGAACAAGGCTTCCTAAATTCCAGCAGCATATTGACTGTAGTACTCGAGCTGGCAAAACTCTGGATAACTGCTACTCTAACTTCCACAATGTATACAAGGCCCTCCCCCGCCTTCCTTTTGGCAAATCTGACCACGACTCCATTTTGCTGCTCCCTTCCCTTCATTTAGGCAAAAACTCAAACAGGATGTACCTGTGTTAAGAACTATTCAACGCTGGTCTGACCAATCAAAACCACTCTTCAAGATTGTTTTGCTCATGCGGACTGGGACATGTTCCGGGTGGCCTCAGAATAATATCAACGTATATGCTGATTCGGTGAGTGAGTTTATAAGGAAGTGTATATGAGATGTTGTACCCACTGTGACTATTGAAAACCTACCCTAACCAGAAACCATGGATAGATGGCGGAATTCGCGCAAAACTGAAAGCACGAACCACCGCATTTAACCATGACTGGGATTATAGCCGAAAACAAACAGTGTAGTTATTCCCTCCACAAGGTATTAAACAAGCAAAATGTCAGTTTAGAGACAAAGTGGTGTCGCAATTCAGCTCAGACACAAGACGTATGTGGCAAGGTCTACAGACAATCGTGACTTACAAAAACAAAACCAGCCATGTCACGGACACCGACGTTTTGCTTCCAGAAACTAAACACCTTCTTTGCCCACTTTGAGGATAATAGAGTGCCACTGATGCGGCCCGCTACCAAGGACTGTGGGCTCTGCTTCTCCGTGGCCAAAGTGAGTAAGACATTTAAACGTGTTAACCCCATCACAAGGCTGCCGCCCCAGATGGCATGACTAGCCGCGTCCTCAGAGCATGTGCAGACCAGCTGGCTGGTGTGTTTACGGCCATATTCAATATCTCCCTATCCCAGTCTGCTGTCCCCACATGCTTCAAGATGCCCACCATTGTTCCTGTACCCAAGTAGGCAAAGGTAACTGAACTAAATTACTATCGCCCGTAGCACTCACTTCTGCCATTATGAAGTGCTTTGAGAGGCTAGTCAAGGATCATATGACCTCCACCTTATCTGTCACCCTAAACCCACTTCAATTTGCATACCGCCCCAATAGGTCCACTGATGATGCAATTGCCATAACACTGCACACTGCCCTAACCCATTTGGACATGAGGAATACCTATGTAAGAAAGCTGTTCATTGACCATAGCTCAGCATTCAACACCATAGTACCCTCCAAGCTCATCATTAAGCTAGAGGCCCTGGGTCTCAACCCTGCCCTGTCCAATTGGGTCCTGGACTTCCTGACGGGCTGCACCCAGGTGGTGAAGGTAGGAAACAACATCTCCACTTCGCTGATCCTCAACACTGGGGCCCCACAAGGGTGTGTGCTCAGACCCCTCCTTACTCCTTCCTCACCAATGACTGCGTTGCCATGCACGCCTCCAACTCAATCATCAAGTTTGCAGACGACACAACAGTACTAGGCTTGATTACAAACAATGATGAGACAGCCAACAGGGAGGGAGGTGAGGGCACTCAGAGTGTGGTGTTAGCAAAATAACCTCTCACTTAACGTCAACAAAACAAAAGAGGTGATCATGGACTTCAGGAAACAGCAGAGGGGTTTCCCCTCCCCTATCCTCATCGACGGAACAGTAGTGGAGAAGGTTGAAAGTTTCAAGTTCCTTGGCGTACACATCACGGACAAACGGAAGTGGTAAACCCACACAGACAGTGTGGTGAGCAAGGCGCAACATGCCCTTCAGGAGGCTGAAGAAATTTGGCTTGTCACCTTAAACCCTCACAAACCTTTACAGATGCACAATTGAGAGCATCCTGTTGGGCTGCATCACCGCCTGGTACGGCAACTGCAACTGCACTTCCCACAACCGCAAGTCTCTCCAGAGGGTGGTGCGCATCACCGGGGGGAAACTACCTGCCCTCCAGGACACCTACAGCACCCGATGTCACAGGAAGGCCAAAAAGATAATCAAGAACAACAACCACCTGAGCCACTGTCTGTTCACCCCGCTATTATCCAGAAGGCGAGGTCAGTACAGGTGCATCAAAGCTGGGACCGAGAGACTGAAAAACAGCTTCTTTCTCAAGGCCACCAGACTGTTAAACAGAAGTCAATAACACAGAGAGGCTACTGCCTACATACAGATTTGAAATCGTTGGCCACTTTAATAAATGGATCACTAGTCACTTTAATAATGCCACTGTAATGTGGCATGAATTTTGGCCCATTCTTCCTGACAAAGCTGGTGTAACAGAGTCAGGATTCTAGGCCTCATTGCTTGCACACACTTTTTCAGTTCTGCCCACACATTGTCTATAGGATTGAGGTCAGGGCTTTGTGATGGCCACTCCAAAACCTTGACTTTGTTGTCCTTAAGCCATTTTTCCACAACTTTGAAAGGATGCTTGGGGTCATTGTTCATTTGGAAGACCCATTTGCGACCAAGCTTTAACTTCTTGACTGATGTCTTGTGTTGTTGCTTCAATATAGCCACATAATTTTCCTGCCTCATGATGCCATCTATTTTGTGAAGTGCACCAGTCCCTCCTGCAGCAACGCACCCCCACAACATGATGCTGCCACCCCTGTGCTTCACGGTTGGGATGGTGTTATTCTGCTTGCAAGCCTCCCCCTTTTTCCTCCAAACATAACGATGGATGGTCATTATGGCCAAACAGTTCTATTTTTGTTTCATCAGACCAGAGGACATTTCTCCAAAAAGTACGATCATTGTCCCCATGTGCAGTTGCAAACTGTAGTCTGGCTTTTTTATGGTGGTTTTGGAGCAGTGGCTTCTTCCTTGCTGAGCGGCTTTTCAGGTTATGTCGATATAGGACTCATTTTACTGTGGATATAGATAACGTCTGTGTGGTCACATGGTGTTTTACTTGCGTACTATTGTTTGTACAGATGAACGTGGTACCTTCGAACGTTTGGAAATTGCTCCCAAAGATGAACCAGGCTTGTGGAGGTCGACAATATTTTTTCTGAGGTCTTGGCTGATTTCTTTTGCTTTTCCCATGATGTCAAGCAAAGAGGCACTGAGTTTGAAGGTAGGCCTTGAAATACATCCACAGGTACACCTCCAACTGACTCAAATGATGTCAATTAGCCTATCAGAAGCTTCTAAAGCCATGAAATCCTTTTCTGGAATTTTCCAATCTGTTTAAAGACACAGTCAACTTAGTGTATGTAAACTTCTGACCCACTGGAATTGTGATTCAGTGAATTATAAGTGAAATAATCTGTAAACAATTGTTGGAAAAATGACTTGTGTCATGCACAAAGTAGATGTCCTAACCGACTTGCCAAAACTATAGTTTGTTTAACAAGAAATTTGTGGAGTGGTTGAAAAACAAGTTTTAATGACTCCAACCTAAGTGTGTAAACTTCCGACTTCAACTGTATTTATTCTTATTTCATCCCTTTACTTAGATTTGTGTGTATTTAGTAGTTGTTGTTGAATTGTTAGATTACTTGTTGAGATATTTCTGCACTGTCGGAACTGGAAGCACAAGCATTTTGCAACACTCACAATAACATCTGCTAACCATGTGTATGTGACCAGTAACATTTGATTTGATGATGTTCTACTTAGTATGCTCATTAAACTCAATTCCTGTTTACCCCCCTTCTCCCTCATACTGGATCTGTCTCTCTTCCCTTTCATACTGCCCACACTATATCAGCACATTCACCACTGTCTGTTTCCTGGCAAAAATCACACCTTTCTGTTGGATGCTGTCTTGTCAAATCAGCTGTGTCCATCTTGAAGCAGGTGGGGACAGTAGACTGGGATAAAGGAGAGATTGAATGTATCCGAAAACAGCCAGCTGGTCTACTCATGTTCTGAGTGCGCGGATAGGGATGCAGTCTTGCAAGGGTTAACTCGCTTAAACGTTTTACTCATGTCGGCCACAGAGAACGAGAGCCCACAGTCCTTGGGAGCGAGCCACGTCAGTGACACTGTGTTATCCTCAAAGCGGGCGAAGAAGGTGTTTATCTTGTCTGGGAGCAAGACGTCGGTGTGGCTGGTTTTCCCTTTGTAATCTTTGATTGTCTGTAGACCATGCCACATACGTCTCGTGTCTGAGCCATTGAATTGCGACTCCACTTTGTCTCTGTGCTGACGTTTTGCCTGTTTGATTGCCTTACGGAGGGAATAACTACCCACCACCCAAAAGCTCATGTTCCCAGCATGCCTGTAGCATCCCTTTCACAGGATGAGACACCCCATGTCCCTGTAGGTTCAGCCAATCGTTAATTGCCAGCTGCTGTCTCCTAATCTGCAATGGCATCTCCCTCATCTCCACCTGACACTGGGGAGGTCCAAAATGCCCCACTACATATTCTGTGTCCTAGTGCCTGTATGACATCTTTTCAGTGAGGTAGGGTCTGCCGAACCATATGCTCAAAGTCTATTACAGATGGAATCAATGCAACATACATGGTCCTCAGTGAGGAATACACAGCCTCCCATTCCATCCCTGTCAGACAGTGCATCACATTTAGCACCTTCTTACATTTTCCCACCACTCTTTCAATGTGTTCTGCCCAGGTCAGTCTAATGTCAAAGTACACACCAAGGAACCTGAAGACCCCCACACTCTCCAGTTCTCTCCCATACAACCTCAGGCGTACCTCATCTCACACTTTCCTCCTGGTAAAGAACATTGTCTGAGCTTTCTCTACAGAGAACCTGAATCCCCACATTAATGCCCAACGCTCTACCTCATCAATTTCTTCCTGTACTTCCTGACTATGTATGGTACATATCTTCCCCTCTTCCATAAGGCCCCATCATCTGCAAATAAAGACCTCCCAATATCCAGCAGTACCTGCAGACAGTAAACTGTTGGAAACTGTATCATTATGAATTGATACAATGTATATGTTTTGTTAAAATAGATTACAGATTAGTTTCAATTAACTCCAACATGCCTAGTAGCTTTTAATTATCAAAAATATATCAATCAAACACAAAATATGACACACACACTGTACATAGTACACACATACAAGGCCTATACTAATAGCTACCATAAATGAGGGTTTACAAACTGATAGGCAGTGGGTAAGCAATAAAAGATTAGAAAAACAGACAGGAAAATGATCATTCATACCAGAAGGTGGCAGTATAACCCCTCAGTTGTTAGCTTTGACTTGCATCAATTTATTTCATTCAAATTCTCCAGGCATATGCTATAATCTTTGTTTTACAAACATACATTTGAACCAGGAACAATTGTTGTTATATTGGAATCAGTCTACTCATCATACTGATGTCACAAACAGAAGTGTAATGATTCCTTCTCTCTCACCATCAGCATTGCAATGACTTGCCCTGTTCCTTCAGTATCATTTTATTGTGGGGGTAATTTAAACCATTCAGAAGACGGTTAACACACACTAACAAGTTTAGGTTGTTTGTGGTGCTGGGAGTTACTGCCCCAAAATACATTTAAACCACTTCATATCTCCCTGTAAATTTAGAAAAACAAAACATCTTCCAACCCAACTTTGCAAAATGATGATTTCCTCAAAACAACTCCAAAAGAAAATTAAATTGGCTTCATACATGATATCTTGAGTCATCTATATGAATGTGATATCTGTGTCACTATCAAGTGATATAAGGACATGGTTTACTTTCTTAATAAAGAAGCTGTCCACCCAATCAACATTAGTGAGTTCATGAGAGCAAATGACTGCTTCCTCGGCTGTCTGTCTGCCTGTTGCCCTCCTCATCATTAACCTGGTTAATATCCTATCAGCCTCCAGCTAGACATGTCAGCAGATGTGTATGTGACTGTCAGAGGAGACAGATCACTGTGTATCTTCTACCACGCAAGGAAGGCAAAACTGGGATTTGTGTTTTGGAGTGAGTGGGAAGCAAGGAAAGGCCATTGAGATGATAAATTCAATCTCTCTTCCCCAAGAAGAGGAGCATATGTCAGTGGAGATCTAGTGTTGGGGCCCGGCGGGCTGGACTAGCACGTCATACTCTAACTGGGGATGCCACCTACTACTTATTTTACCTGTGGAACCGCTTGAAAAATGTCGGCAGTCAGACGTCTACAGTGGGTGGTCAAAACACAGCGTGCGTCCGCAGACAAACCCTAGATCCACATTCGGTGCGATGTGTGCGAGCTATTAGTCACGGAAAGACAATTACATTTCTTTTTTAATCAACTGTACATTACGAAATACAATTAAGACTATGATATGATGTGCTACACTGTAGCCTATACATGGGTGGGTGTTACCTCATCTGACCATTCAAACTGTTGATTGTTTGTTTATTTATTTACTGTATCCACAAATGACATCATGATGACCCTTTGAGATTTAGCATATCATTCTGAAGAGACGGCCTAATTAAATGTAAAAGCATTTCCCCAGAGGTGTCAAGCATTTACATAGGTTGAGGGGCCACTGATTATAGCCAAATTCAATATCGCAGAATGAATTCTGTGTAGGAGAATGTATTCCTCCTTCTCCATACTGACATACTGACGGTGTATCTGGGAGCTATGCAAGGCTAATAATAATAATGATAATAACACTATGCAACACATGTTACCATGTATAATATGGTAATATCAATGTGTAATCTACATGTATAAAATATATAATGTATACTTGTGTGTCATATATTTAAGCAATAAGGCCTGAGAAGGTGTGGTATATGGCCAATATACTATGGCTAAGGGCTGTTCTTATGCACGTCACAACAAAGAGTGCCTGGATACAGCCCATAGCCATGGTATATTGGCCACACCACAAACCCTGAGGTGCCTTATTGCTATTATAAACTGATGACCAAAGTAATTAGAGCAGTAAAAATAAATGTTATGTCGTCATTATACAGTATATGGTCTGGTGTCAGCCAATCAGCATTCAGGGCTCAAACCACCCAGTTTATAAACAGTAATTACAGCTGGGAATCTTTAATCAGAAAACATTTGAAGAGGAACAATCATAAATCAACCACATGAGACAACAATGTGAGAAAGGTGTTAGTGTATTAGAACTACACAGCTGTAAGTAATCAAGACCGAGAGGGACAAATACATTCATGCTGTGTGAACAGAACACAAGGACAATACCTAATATACTTAATTAAAAAACATCCTAATCTAATCAATCATCTAACCTAACCTATTATACAGAGACCTCTTTTGACTGGGTTGTAGAAATGTTTTTCAGACAGTGGGTGCTGAGGATATGGCATTTATATGTGACATAGGAGGTCACCTAACATAATGATTTAAAAAATGAAATTCAAACATCAGACAGTACAGACCAGGGTAGGGGTCTATTCCCAATTCCAGTCAATTCAGGAAATAAGCTGAAATTTCCATTTGATTTACTTTCTGAATTGACTGGAATGTAAATGGAATTGACCCCAACCCTGGTTACAGAGCAGTGGAGAGATAACTGACGAATACAGAGGCAAAACAATAGAACATCAGACATCAGACATGAGGGAGGAGTCAGACAGGTGAGGACACAAAGACATCAGAGAGAACGCCATTGGGTTATTTAAAAGGAGTCCTAAACAGGTGTGTTCTCAGCTGTGTTTTTGAGCGTGAACAGAAAATTTGAAGTGGGTCTGAACTGAAGTGGCAGATGTGTGGTGGGAGTGAGCAGACCCTGGGTGCAGACCTTACTGAATGATCAAGCACCCATAGTGTGAGATGGGGAAACATCTACATGTATTAGATGCTGTGTGCGGTAAATGTCCATAAAACTACTTAAACCCCACACTGTCAGTTTACAGGAACCTGGATAGAGCCCCTACTTGTCACAAACCGTCTCGAAGTCCATAACAAAAAGGGAGACAATGTGGAGATAAGGAATAGACTTCTGACGGGCCGCCCCAGGTGAGTGGTTGCGTGCATCAAACTGCCCCACAAGGGTGCGTTCAGCCCTCTCCTGTACTCCCTGTTCACCCACGACTGCGTGGCCACGCACGCCTCCAACTCAATCATCAAGTTTGCGGACGACACAACAGTGGTAGGTTGATTGACGAGACGGCCTAAAGCTGTCAGGAAAATAACCTCACACTCAAACAAAACTAAGGAGATGATTGTGGACTTCAGGAAACAGCAGAGGAACACCCCCCACAACATATGTGTCCAGGTGTGTCCCATGTCGCTGACGACCCTCCCAGCTCCGTCCGCCGACATCTTAATAAGGAAAACAAGAGCAAATGGAAAGAATATGGCAGACAGAGTGGGAGGGTCATCACACAGTGTTCTGCCATGGCCAGCAAAGAGCCCAGATCTCAATCCCATTGAGCACGTCTGGGACCTGTTGGATCCGAGGGTGAGGGCTAGGGCCATTCTCATCCAGAAATGTCCGGGAACTTGCAGGTGCCTTGGTGGAAGAGTGGGGTAACATCTCACAGCAAGAACGGGCAAATCTGGTGCAGTCCATGAGGAGGAGATGCACTGTAGTACTTAATGCAGCTGGTGGCCACACCAGATACTGACTGTTACAATTTGATTTGATTTGATTTGTTGTAAATGTCCATAAAACTACTTAAACCCCCCCAGTTTTTCAGGGACACATTACTCCATTTCTGTTAGTCACATGTCTGTGGAACTTGTTCAGTTTATGTCTCAGTTGTTGAATCTTGTTATGTTCATACAAATATCACAGCAGAACTGGCAAATCTGGTGCAGTCAGAGATGCACTGCAGTACTTAATGCAGCTGGTGGCCACACCAGATACTGACTGTTACTTTTGATTTTGACCCCCCTTTTACTTATGTTCATACAAATATTTACATATGTTAAGTTTGCTGAAAATAAACGCAGTTGACAGTGAGAGGATGTTTATTTTTTTGCTGAGTTTACATTGAGTCAGCCTTCATATACACAGTGTAAGTCCTGTTTGTTTGTGAATGATGTATCGGTTAGCTGAATGTATTACATGTCAACGGGCCACACTCTAGTAAATGTTTCATTATAGACGTATAGAGTTTCAGTCAAGTAAGCTAAACAGAACAAATAACAGTTTGGAAAAATGTGATACCCTGCCTACAGGAACTGTCATGACTGGCAGAACATATTGGTAAATGTCATTGAAATATAGTGGGCTAATGTTATTGATTCAGTTTATAATACAATGGATTGTCTCAGGGCAATAAAGGTGAAATATATTACAGTGCCATTATTGATTGAGAAGGCCAGAGATCATCCCTTCATGCAAAAAAAACATAAATGACTTGGATAATAAGAGATTGAATACTTAGAGACTGGACGATACTGAGAGAAATGGTGAATGTGAGTACCATATTGATTTTTTTGAAGACAAGATTTAAACAGTAAATCATGAATATACATTATTTATGTAAGGCGCCCACATGTAGTGTTTATGTAAGTGTTGCTTGCTTCAACTTGATTTTTAGTACACACTTGTTATATTTCCTCGCATAAAAAGCTAGTTATTTTCTCTCACTCACGCTGTGAGTACAATCTGTTGATTTCTGAGTTCTGCTATAGCCTGAGGAAAAGTGAAGCTTCTCTTCCCTTGCTGACTAAAGTAATCTGGTATCATGCCCCTATGGAATATCAGTCAATATCAGTGTTAAAGGGGGCAGAAACTGACAGAATTCATATCAATCCACTTGTACTGTTTTGTACATTTTTAATAAACCCTGTTTTCACAACATAATGGGATTTCAATTCTCAAGGACAGAAAACATTTAGTCAGAGCATTGTGATAATATGATGTATTCTATTCAAGTACAGAATCTTTGTATTAAAAATAAGTTATTTCAGTCAGATCAATTTGGAGTTCTGTTTCTTCAATTAAAGCTTCAGGAGACAAACATGAGAATGTAGTCAATTAGTAGACTAGTCTTCCAGTAGTAATGACATGATTAAGTGAATAATGGGTCTTGTTCATATCTCTGTATTAAATACCTTTATTGGTCTTCTGAAGTGCCTGTTGATATCATGCCTGGAATTTCACATTGTGGAATGATTACGATGGTATTCTACGTTCCCCTTAGTTTTTGGTTTATGTGTAGGCTATGAGGGGACGAGGCATTGTCAGTAAAAATAAGATTCCAGGTAGGCTAGTTTGCAACTGCAACCTGGCCAAGAAAGCAAAGAAGTTCGACACATACACAGAGCTACACATGGAATAAACAGTCAATAAAAGTCTATACAGTATGTGCAAATGAGGTAGGTTAAGGGAGGTAAGGCAAAAGGCCATGGTGGTGAAGTAATTACAATATAGCAATTAAACACTGGAATGGTAGATGTGCAGAAGATGAATGTGCAAGTAGAGATACTGGGGTGCAAAGGAGCAAGATAAATACAGGATGGGGATGAGGTAGTTGGATGGGCTATTTACAGATGGGCTATGTACATGTGCAGTGCTCTGTGAGCTGCTCTGACAGCTGGTGCTTAAAGCTAGTGAGGGAGATGAGTCTCCAGCTTCAGTGATTTTTGTAGTTCGTTCCAGTCATTGGTAGCAGAGAACTGGAAGAAAAGGCGTCCAAAAGAATTGGCTTTGGGGACAACCAGTGAGGTATACCTGCTGGAGTGCGTGCTACTGGTGGGTGCTGCAATGGTGACCAGTGAGCTGAGATAAGGCGGGGCTTTACCTAGCAGAGACTTGTAGACGGCCTGGAGCCAGTGGGTTTGGCGACAGTATGAAGTGAGGGCCAGCCAACGAGCGTACAGGTCACAGTGGTGGGTTGTATATGGGGCTTTGGTGACTAAATGGATGGCACTGTGATAGACAAATTGGATGCAGAGTGTTTGAGGCTATTTCGTAAAAGACAGCTGAAATCGAGGATCGGTAGGATGGCCAGTTTTAAGAGGGTGTTTGGCAGCATGGGCGAAGGTAAATTTAATTTTGAATTGGAGATGCTTAATGTCTGGAAGGAGAGTTTACAGTCTAACCAGACACCTAGGTATTTGTAGTTGTCCACATACTCTAAATCAGAACCGTCCAGTATACAGGACATACACTCTGCAACCCTGATAAATTGTTCATACCTCAAGTATGAAAACCTTAACTTTTCCTTTTTGGAACCTTTAAATAATTTAATGTAAGGTAAATGTCAAAGAATTTGAAAATATTTGTTTTTATTGAATATAAATAATTTAATACAACGCAGCACATCCTCAAAACGATAAATACACATGTACATTTGATTCACCCTTCATTTCAGATCCGGTGACATTGCAAATAGCATTTTGGTCAACTGTAAACTGAACAGACATGTTACAATCATGTTAAAGCATATGAGATTTGATTCCATATTGACCAAAACCTTCATAGACAGACTGGATGACTTCATCTTAAGGAACATTATGATAGACTTCTGCATCACTTTCTGTTGTTTTGAATGTAGCTCTCTAATATCTTCATCAACAATCCAGTCTCCTATGGGATATTAAGAGAATGCCATTAAATAATGCAGTAGACATGTATTTTCTACTGCACAGTTAAATCTCTTGTCAGACTGGTTGAGATAATGCCATTAAACAATGCAATTTTGACACAAGATAGTCTCATTATAAATTGTATAGATAAATCTATGGTCATATACAGGTTGGTGTTGATAGCTCACCTGGTTTTTAGAGCGGTTCTCTGTGTCATCTCTGAGTTGGGCTTGCAACGCGACCCACAGCACATCTTGAAGAGATTTCCCATCCCGTTCTGCTCCGGACTCAAGGCGACCTCGAACGCATCCACAGACTGTCCATCGGGAGACTGGAGCAGAGGGCTATCCATGACACTCTTCTTCCCCATAAAATGACCTTGGAGGTAAGAGAAAGTTATATTTTGGTCATTTGATTCTCAAGTGAAATGAAATATTTCCTAACATGTTGAAAGTCTATATTTTGAAACAGTAAAAATAGCTTTATTTGATAAGAGCTAGACTTAATCCATTCTTTTAATTAGGAATAAAAATATAATTGCCAGATTTTACTTTTACAATTGTATGTTGTGTTGTAGATGATTGAGAATAGCCTTCGCATGCCTTACCTGTTGCCCAAAGATTCCCTCTTTGATTAACTTTAATTTTCGCAACTTTATTTCCAAGTTCGGTTAAATCAAAACTCACTGAAGTGGTTACAGAAATGTAAGAAAAAAGCACAAGGTAGGTAAAAAAACCAAGTTGGCAAACGTTCAAAAAAAATCCGGACATGTCTACGGAAGAAATGGGCTATAGAACTCCTCCTGGACGCAAAATTTCCAAATGGCAATAGAAGCGCAGTTATTCGTGACAGACTTTCAAACCCAATCCGATGCTGCATTTATACCATGCTGATCTGGGTGGGCTCTCTTGCGTGACACCGACACGAAGTCAGGGGAATTTTATGCAGAGCAATTCACAAGCATGGTTGTTGACCAAACCCAAACTGTCAGTCATTCTCACAGTTTAAATCGGTCACAACGTAATGATTCGTGCGTAATCTTTAATCTATAAATTATATTTTGCGTAAATTACGGGCGATTAGCTCGAACAATAGGTGGCTTTAACATAGCCTGTGTCAACAGCTATGTGGAAACATGTCAGTGATTCCATAATGAATGAGTCCATAGTAAACTCAATTAAGGGCTCTGCTAGGGTTTAGAAGACTAATCGATAGATGAATAGGCCTATTTTATTCTGCAACTATTGAAGTGGTTGATCATATTACAGACGGTTTTATCAGTCCGTTAATACAGGACTGGTATAGACTTTTTTTTTACAAAAAATCTTTAAAAAAATCATTTTAATATTTTTGTATTATTCAGATGTTTCTGGGGGTGATGCAGCAGCTCTACTAATGTGTATTATCAACAGAGAAGTCAGTATTAGCCCCTTGAGATAAATGTATATTTTAGGAGAAATGATTGGAAGTGTAAATTAGGTCCATTATCAGCTCTGCCCACAACAGATCCCTTCAGCTTTCCTTACACCATGGATGCATGGCAGGAAATTCAGGCCAACACATTGGATGCATCACAAATGGAACCCTATACACGGTGCACTACTTTTGACCAGAGCACTATGGCTATGTAGGGAATAGGGTGCCATTTGGGATGCAGCCATTATTTCCTGCCAAGACACCCCCAAGGCCTTAGTTCCACATGAGTAGCCTGACATTTGGCTGTCAGTTGTGGCACACAGGCAGTTGTGGTCACTGGACCAGGGTCTCAGTCCCGCGGACCTCAGCCTCCGGTCTTAGGAAAGGAGGGCTTGGACCTCAAATGGCACCCTATTCCCTATGTAGTGCACCACCTTTTGACCAGGGCCCGTAGTGCACTGATCAAAAGTAGTGCACTATGGAACCGGGTGCCCTTTGAGATGCAGAAGAGGACTTGCTGATTCTCACCCTAGAATTAAATCTGCCTGAGACAGTGTCCTTTTTGACACTTCAAAAAGGACACTAACTGGGAAGTTAAGTAAGAGAACTAGGCCTACTACTTGGTATTGTCCCCATCTAACCTTTGACATCCAAGACTCCAGTCACGCTGTTCCTTCATTTAGCTTGGGTGCCGTGGGTTTGTGTGACAGAAATGAGGATATTATGAATGGACTATCAAGACAACCAAGTGCATTGATGGAGTTTGATGCAAGAGAGACAAAGTACGTTCAGACATTTGGGGCGGATCCTCAGGGCAAAGATTAAGCCTAGTTCTGGAATAAAAGCAAGGTCAATGTAAAATCTCCATGAAATCAAATCGTATTAGTCACATGCGACAACAGGTGTAAACTTACCCATGAAAATTTTTACTTTTCAGACATTTTCAATAACACAAAGGGAATAAAATTACAAATTGCTTCATTGTCCAGGACTATACTTAATCTGTGACTGGGAAACTGTCTCTTAATAAATTAAATTACCTTGACAAGGACAATACTTGAAAGGTTGATTGAGGTCTATGGTCGAGCTGGACTCGACTGGCAAGGAAGCCATGAATTTGAAGGACTCCCTGATTAGAGGTTATTTCATCTTAAAGTGCCTGAAGGATGTGTGAAGTACCTACAGACTGAGTCAATGCAGGTAATTCCCTAGAGACCTGGAAAGTGTTGGTGTCCCACAAACATACCTGATTAACCTTTTGATGGGGATTAGAGGGATGGTGGGGTTGGAGAGATTTCCAGTATTCTATATAAAGACGTATAGGATTCACCATTAGATAAATTAGAAACGGTATAAGCAAACCACATCTAGACTGCATATCCTTTTAAGATTGTCTGAATGTGAAGTAAAACAAATTGCGGTAACTGCTGTGCTTTAAAATCCCAGTCTACCACCATCAAACCTTCTATCACTCCACATTAGCAACATCCTCCAGAAATGCAAGATGATTTTAAGACTGTGACCACCCACGGTTAATTAGAATTTTAACTCACACCATCAGGGAAACTGTAAAGGGTCAATCAAATGAAGACTGTGAGCAAAATATGCCTTGATATCTGTTAATAAATAATGTATAAAATATGGTTGTATTTATTGTATTATTGTGTAACAATTTTAACGGTGTGGGAGGAATACTCTTTGGCCGCGTCTCAAGGATATTTGGATGCTGTACAGTGTTTATTGAATAAGGCCCTTTGTCAGGTTGCGTCCCAAAGCTTTAAAACACTTCATATGAAGAGGCAAATATTTATCCTTCATAACATCTTCATAGTAACTTTGTTTATTCTTAGTTCTTCCTCCCCACCATGAGAGCATATACAGTGTCTTCAGACCGTATTCACACCCTTTGACCATACTTTGTTGTGTTACAGCCTGAATGATTAAAAATGGATACAATTTAGATTTTGCATCACTGGCCTACACACCATACCCCATAACGTCAAAGTGGAATTATGCTTTTAGACATTCTTACAAATTCATAAAAATGTAATTCTGAAATATCTTGAGTCAATAATAATTCAATCTTTTTGTTATGTACGGCAAGCCTAAATAAATTCAGGAGTAAAACTTTGCTTAACAAATCACACTAATAAGTTGCATGGACTCACTCTGTGCGTAATAATAGTGTTTAACATGTTTTTTTAATGACTACCTCATATCTGTACCCTCATATATAATTATCTGTAAGGCCCCTCAGTCGAGCAGTGAATTTTAAACACAGATTCAACCACAAAGACAAGGGAGGTTTTCCAATGCCTTGCAAAGAAGGGCACCTATTGGTAGATGGGTAAAAATAACAAAAGCAGACATTGAAAATACCTTTGAGCATGGTCAAGTTATTAATTGCACTTTGGATGGTGTATCAATACACCCAGTCACTACAAAGATACAGGCGTACTTCCTAACTCAGTTGCTGGAGAGGGAGGAAACCACTCAGCGATTTCACCATAAGGCCAATGGTGACTTTAAAACAGTTACAGAGTTTAATGGCTGTGAAAGGAGAAAACTGAGGATGAATCAACAACATTGTAGTTACTCCACAATACTAACCTAAATGACAGAGTGAAAATAATGCAATCTGCACAGGGAGTTTGTTTAGGATAAAAAGAAACGGAATAGAGCTATGCACAGGCAACATCCTAGAGGAAAACCTGGTTCACTCTGCTTTCCAACAGATACCGGGAGACAAATTCACCTTTCAGCAGGACAATAACGTAAAACACAAGGCCATTAAATTAAAGTTGCTTACCAAGATGCCATTGAATGTTCCTGAGAGACCTAGCTACAGTTTTTACTTAAATTGTCTTGAACAACTATGGCAAGACTTGAAAATGTCTGTCTAGCTATGATCAACAACCAACTAGACAGAGCTTGAAGAATTAAAAAAATAAATAAAGTGCAAATATTGTACAATCCAAGTGTGCAAAGCTCTTAGAGACTTTCCCAGAAAGACTCACAGCTGTAATCGCTGCCAAAGGTGACTAACATATATGGACTCAGGGGTGTGAACACTTATGTAAATGAAACATTTCTGTATTTTTTTTTCAACAAATGTGCAAACATTTTTTTAAACATGTTTTCTCTTTGTCATTATGGTATTATTGTGTGTTCAGGCTGTAATACAACAAAATGTGTAAGAAGTCAAGGGGTATGAAAACTTTCGGAAGGCACTGTATGTCAAAAGGGCAAACATCGGTTCAGAATATTGTAAAAAAATACATTTAAAAAAAGTAGTGTATATACAGTGGGGCAAAAAATTATTTAGTCAGCCACCAATTGTGCAAGTTCTCCCACTTAAAAAGATGAGGGAGGCCTGTAATTTTCATCATAGGTACACTTCAACTATGACAGACAAAATGAGAAAAAAAAATCCAAAAAATCACATTGTAGGATTTTTAATGAATTTATTTGCAAATTATGGTGGAAAATAAGTATTTGGTCAATAACAAAAGTTTATCTCAATACTTTGTTATATACCCTTTGTTGGCAATGACAGAGATCAAACATTTTCTGTAAGTCTTCACAAGGTTTTCACACACTGTTGCTGGTATTTTGGCCCATTCCTCCATGCAGATCTCCTCTAGAGCAGTGATGTTTTGGGGATGTTCTATGGGGTTGAGATCTGGAGACTGGCTAGGCCACTCGAGGACCTTGAAATGCTTCTTACGAAGCCACTTCTTCGTTGCCCGGGCGGTGTGTTTGGGATCATTGTCATGCTGAAAGACCCAGCCACGTTTCATCTTCAATGCCCTTGCTGATGGAAGGAGGTTTTCACTCAAAATCTCACGATACATGGCCCCATTCATTCTTTCCTTTACACGGATCAGTCGTCCTGGCCCCAAAGCATGATGTTTCCACCCCCATGCTTCAAAGTAGGTATGGTGTTCTTTGGATGCAACTCAGCATTCTTTGTCCTCCAAACACGACGAGTTGAGTTTTTACCAAAAAGTTATATTTTGTTTTCATCGGACCATATGACATTCTCCCAATCTTCTTCTGGATCATCCAAATGCTCTCTAGCAAACTTCAGACGGGCCTGGACATGTACTGGCTTAAGCAGGGGGACACGTCTGGCACTGCAGGATTTGAGTCCCTGGCGGCGTAGTGTGTTACTGATGGTAGGCTTTGTTACTTTGGTCCCAGCTCTCTGCAGGTCATTCACTAGGTCCCCCCGTGTGGTTCTGGGATTTTTGCTCACCGTTCTTGTGATCATTTTGACCCCACGGGGTGAGATCTTGTGTGGAGCCCCAGATCGAGGGAGATTATCAGTGGTTTTGTATGTCTTTCATTTCCTAATAATTGCTCCCACAGTTGATTTCTTCAAACCAAGCTGCTTACCTATTGCAGATTCAGTCTTCCCAGCCTGGTGCAGGTCTACAATTTTGTTTCTGGTGTCCTTTGACAGCTCTTTGGTCTTGGCCATAGTGGAGTTTGGAGTGTGACTGTTTGAGGTTGTGGACAGGTGTCTTTTAACAAGTTCAAACAGGTGCCATTAATACAGGTAACGAGTGGAGGACAGAGTAGCCTCTTAAAGAAGAAGTTACAGGTCTGTGAGAGCCAGAAATCTTGCTTGTTTGTAGGTGACCAAATACTTATTTTACACCATAATTTGCAAATAAATTCATTAAAAATCCTACAATGAGATTTTCTGGATTTGTTCCCCTCATTTTGTCTGTCATAGTTGAAGTGTACCTATGATGAAAATTACAGGCCTCTCTCATCTTTTTAAGTGGGAGAACTTGCACAATTGGTGGCAGACTAAATACTTTTTTGCCCCTCTGTATATATATATACATGTATATACCAGTCAAAAGTTTGGACACACCTACTCATTCAAGGGTGTTTCTTAATTTGAACTATTTTCTACATTTTAAAATAATAGTAAAGACATCAAAACTATGAAAAAACACATATGGAATCATGTAGTAACCAAAAAAGTGTTAAACAAATCAAAATTATTTTATATTTGAAGTTCTCAAAGTTGCCACACTTTACCTTGATAACATCTTTACACATTCTTGGCATTATCTCAACCAGCTTCATGAGGTAGTCACCTGGAATGCATTTCAATTAACAGGTGTGCCTTGTTAAAAGTTAAATTGTGGAATTTCTTTCCATCTTAATGCGTTAGAGCCAATCAGTTGTGTTGTGACAAGGTAGGGGTGGTACACAGAAGATAGCCCTATTTGGTAAAATACCAAGTCCATATTATGGAAAGAACATTTCAAATAAGCAAAGAGAAATGACAGTCCATCATTACTTTAAGACATGAAAGTCAGTCAATCCAGAACATTTCAAGAACACTTTCTTCAAGTGCAGTCACAAAAACCCTCAAGCGCTGTGATGAAACTGGCTCTCATGAGGACCGCCACAGGAAAGGAAGACCCAGAGTTACCGCTGCTGCAGATGATAAGTTCATTAGAGTTACCAGCATCAGAAATTGCAGCCCAAATAAATGCTTCAGAGTTCAAGTAACAGACACATCTCAACATCAACTGTTCAGAGGAGACTGCGTGAATCAGGCCTTCATGGTCAAATTGCTGCAAAGAAACCACTACTAAAAGACACTAATAAGAAGAAGAGACTTGCTTGGGCCAAGAAACACCAGCAGAGGACATTAGACCGGTGGAAATATTCCTTTTGGTCTGATGAGTTCAAATCAGAGTGTTTGTGACAGAGTAGGTGACTGGATGATCTCTGCATGTTTGGTGACCACCGTGAAGCATGGAAGAGGTGTGATGGTGGTTTGCTGGTGACACTGTCAGTGATTTATTTAGAATTCAAGGCACACTTAACTAGCATGGCTACCACAGCATTCTGCAGCGATACGCCATCCCATCTGATTTACGCTTAGTGGGACTATCATTTGTTTTTCAACAGGACAATGACCCAACACACCTCCGGGCTGTGTAAGGGCTATTTGACCAAGAAGGAGTGATGGAGTGCTGCATCAGATGACTTGGCCTCCACAATTTCCAACCTCAACCCAAGAAAATAAAATCTCTTGAATGAGTAGGTGTGTCCAAACTTTTGACTGCACATATATAGTGAACCAAAATATAAATGCAACATGCAACAATTTCAAAGATTATAAAGTTCCAGATGATATCAAGAAATCAGTCAAGTGAAATAAATGAATTAGGCCCTAATCTATGGATTTCACAACGGGGAATACAAATCTGCAACTGTTGGTCACAGATACCTTAAAAAAAAGGTAGGGGCGTGGATCAGAAAACCAATATCTGGTGTGATCACCATTTGCTTCATGCAGCGTGACACATCTCCTTCACATAGAGCTAATCAGACTGTAGATTGTGGCCTGTGGAATGTTGTCCCGCTCCTATTCAATGCTGTGCAAAGTTGCTGGATATTGGCGGGAATTGGAACACACTGTCGTACATGTCGATCCAGATCATCCTAAACATGCTCAATGGGTGACATGTCTGGTGAGTATCCAGGCCATGGAAGAACTGGGACATTTTCAGCTTCCAAGAATTGTGTACGGATCCTTGCTACATGAGGCCATGCATGATCATGCTGAAACATGAGGTCAGTGGTGGATTAATTGCACGACAATGGGCCTCAGGATCTCGTCACAGTATCTCTGTGCATTCAAATTGTCATCTATAAAATTCAGTTGTTTTTGTCTGTAGCTTATGCCTGCCCATAACCCCATCACCACCATGGGGCACTCTGTTAACGTTGACATCAGATAACGCCATACACTTGGTCTGTGGTTGTGAGGCCGGTTGGATGTACTGCAAGATTATCTTAAACGTTGGAGGTGACTTATGGTAGAGAAATTAACATTCAATTATCTGGCAAGAGCTCTGGTGTACATTCCTGCAGTCAGCATGCCAATTAAACACTCCCTGAAATCTGGCATTGTGTGGTGACAAAACTGCACATTTTAGAGGTCTGTACAAGTACAAGGTGCACCTATGAAATGACCATGCTGTTTAATCAGCTTCTTGATTTGCCACACACATCAGGTGGATGGAATTAACTTGGTAAAGGAGAAATGCTCACTAACAGCAATGTAAACAAATTTGTGGACAATAATATTGAGAGAAACAAGCTTTTTGTGCATATTAAACATTTCTGGGATCTTTTATTTTAGCTCATGAAACATTGGACCAACACTTTACATGTTGCGTTTGTATTTTTGTTGCGTATATAAAAAAAAGTGCCTTCCATGAATAAGATGTGGTTGTCCCACCTAGCCATCTTAAGATGAATGCACTAACTGTAAGTCGCTCTGGATAAATGTCTGCTAAATTACTAAAATGTAAATGTCATATTTAGCCTGCATGTAAAATAATGCAATTTTGAAAATGCACAAATCTGTTTTAGTGAAGTTATGCTTGAATATAAGAAAAAAACACTAGATGCAGAAGTTACCAGAATGCAGGATAGAGGGTAACAGATGTCATATTTAATGTCACAAACATATCACTTGTCATTCAATATTTCAAGCAAAACCCAATTAAAAAGTGAAAACAAATGACACAATTAACCATCTAAAATGTTGGATTCATGTTCTGAAAAAAATTAAATAGAGAAACAGCTCTTTATTCTACTTAACTTATATCTAATTTCCCTCACAAAAATAATGAATGCTTGTTTTTATATAATGTAAACACTATCCACATTTCTAGACACAATTCAAAACACATGGTAGAGAAAAAGCACCTCAATTTGACATATTCAACATAATTCTGTCTTGAAAGGCATGGTGGGGTGGGGATTTCCAATTCTTCCTCCGTGGTAGATAGTTAGGTAGTCTCTTCCTCACTCCCGATGGACCAGGACAAACAGACCCAGCAGGAAGAGAACAGCGTACTGGGAAGGGGAAGAACAACAAAATATTAGTATCCCTGTTCCGAGGATCTGAAACCAACAGCTTTCCGTCTGCCAGTTGCTCTCCCACTGTTTAGTGTATGGCTGCTGGTCAGGCTCTCTAACCTTTAGAGTACCTGCATAATGCCCCTAATAAGGCCGAATTTAGTAAAGAATTCATAAAACCTTAGGTGATTTTCCTTCTAATGATGACGATGTAAAATATCTTACCTTGAATTTGGGATAGTCATTCATCAGAATGGTAACGATTCCGATGTATGGCACAAACCTGCAGACAAAATTGACATTCAACATCAGATGACATGTTCATGACAATGTCATGTCGCTGTTATGATGTACAATTCAAGTAAATTATTACCCAACATTACATCTTCAATAGTTAAATACAGTGGTGGAAAAAGCACTCAATTGTGGTACTTGAGTAAAAGTAAAGATACCTTAGAAAATGACAAGTAAAAGTCACCCAGTAAAATACTACTTGAGTAAGTCTAAAAGTATTTGGTTTTAAAAATATTTAAGTATAAAAAGTAAATGTAATTGCTAAAATGTACTTAAGTCAAAGCATCGAGTGTATGGATGTTACAAATGAATTATTATTAATATTATTAACTTTTAAACTGCCATTTTCATCTGAACATTCGAGTGTCAGCAACAGTATGTCAGTTCAGTTCACACAGCGTAACAGACAAAATAACATATTTGATAATACATTTATTTGGGAAAATATTACTTCATATTAGGATATGTGATCTCCAGATCAGCCCCCCCCACACACCTTTCCCCCTGAGACTTTTATGCGGATCTACACTGATATCAAATCCGTCACTGTGATGGAGAACTTTAAACCATGCTTGAGCCCTTCCACTAATACAGGCTAGATGAGCGCAGACTCAAGTTCAGTTTAATTTTGCACTAAATAATATCTCAAGGGAAATGGTATCATATAGATGTGAAGCATGAGACTGAAGTCATACAGCAGACTAAGCCTAGGATCACTCTGGTGGAATGAGATAAATGCTCACCCTCTGGCTCGTCCCACCACGTCTTTTTCTCTAGCCAGTGCTGTCCCGGCTTGTATAGCCCTCTGTCATCTACAGAGTTGTTGTCACCTTTGGTCAGGAACTTGATTTCGCCATTTTCCCTGGAGATAAACAACATTTAGATTTAGTTTGGATGTCATACATCGATTTCCTGGCCCCAGAGTGGCTTATGAAGTTGCTCTGACAATGACATTTATTCAGTTACCCAGCAAATACAAAAAAACAAATACGAGAGAAGAAATATTACAGAATATTTAGAGCCTAGTTTGAGTGTTATGTAGCAATACTTCCCCCAAAAAGTTTGTAGGCCTTCTAAAACTTGTAACAAACAAAGAGAACTATCCCGAGAGAGAACTAGCGCATTTCAATAACTACAGAAACATAATAGACCAACTTTTCATGAATCTTTAGTACTCTGTGTACTATGGGGATCTCTCTGCCCTCTATCCTGAAAACCACAATCTCTCCGACTCTGATGGGGTCTTCAACCCGGTTTGTCAGGAACAGAAGGTCTCCTCGATGGAAAGCAGGTTCCATACTGCCACTGAAACCAAGGACATGTTACAGTCAAGTATAGACAGGTTACTGAAAATTAGCAGATGCGCTTCAGACAAACAGCAGGTATGTTGGTGCTACACTTTGGTTGTGAAAGTGGCACATTTCCCCTTACCTTGTAAAGCGCTTTGAGTGTATTGAAAAGCACCCCATCTACATAAATCCAACACCAATGCTTTACCTGAGGACGACAACAATAGGGCTCTCGCTGCCTGTCACGACCATCAGTCCTTTCCAGATCATCAGGGCTGAGGACACTATCATACCAAAATTCAGCACCTGGTAGTAGAGCTGAAAACAAATAAGACAGGTTGTCAGGCTGAGACGAGGATAAGCTAGTGTTCGCTTATAACAACGTCATAATAACTATAATATCTACCAACAGCTGGTCCTGGGGACTAACAAGGTGTGCAGGCTTTTGTCCCAACCCAGTACTAATACATATGTTTCAGTTAATAAAGGGTTTGGTGATCAGCAAAATCTAGTAGAAACTAGTAACTTAGGCTGGAATAAAAGTCTGCACACTTTGTAGGTCCTCAGCGCCAGGTTTGAAGAAGACTGAAGTAACACCATATTTAGGGAGAGGAAATTGTACGGGCTAAAGCTACATTGATTTTGCAAGGTTGCTAGCTAGTTATTTTGACAACCCTGTTTATCATGCATGTTCAGTAGGCGATGTAACGTATATAACTAGCAGGGTAATTTTCTTTATACATGATTAAGACCACACGGAAAGCTGGGTAGCTAGTTAGCATAGACGACTTGACATTTTAAGCAACGTGTTATTAACCAGCCGACTAATGTTGCTAGCATAACTAGATAGCTAGCTAACTAGCCTTGGAAGAATCCGTCACATTCACATTCACACAACAAAAACAATATTATCGTACATACCTGGCGCTTATTCATCCGCCGCACATCATCAAGGAAATCTAAAGACAACATCGTCCCGGTATTGAGTTTATAAAATTACCGAAATTAAATAAAAACCATTGATCGATATATAAAAAGCGAACATATGGCTAAACGTCCGAGAAACTTGCATCCAAATCTTCCGGGTACACTCAGCCGGAAGTTCCGCCCACATTCAAAATATTTTGTCGAGGTGTCGCTTCTTGATACGGGGGTTGACAGACAGAAGGTTCGGATGATATGCAAATTTTAAGAGCTTTCATTCACTTACGTAGTGAACACCCGATTCAATTACAATCAGTCGATTTAATCGACAACTATCATTAGAAATCATGCGATATGAATCAGACAGTGGGACGCCGCCTGCAATGAATGTATGAAAACTCTAAAAGCATAAAAAACTATGAGGTCTGAAATATAACAAAACCAGATAACTTTCTACAGGCTGGCACACGTTATTATAACATTCACCAGAGAGACAATCACTAGGAAGATTGCTATGTATTGGCCAATGAGAGGCTTTAAAGCCACCAGTCTGCCATATTGCAAGAGACAATTAAATCCACCAGCACAGAGAGAAAATTCTTCACCTGTGACCTAAAGAGAGAATACCCTCATCCAGTGACCTACTGACAGGTCCCATCATCTCTCTCTGACTGAGCAGGGTTTATGTCACAGGACAGAGGGAGGGAGGCAGGGTAGTAGAGGAAGGCCAAGGGTAGGAGGAACAGCCAGAAACATTGCACCTCTTATAGCTATACTGAAGAAAAATATAAACACAACATGTGCCAATTTCAACGTTTTTACTGAGTTACAGTTGATATAAGGAAATCGGTCAATTGAAATCAATTCATTAGGACTTAATCTATGGATTACACATGACTGGGCATAGACCCACCCACTGAGGAGCCAGGCCCAGCCAATCAGAATGAGCTTTTCCCCATACTAGGGCTTTATTACAGACAGAAAAAAAACTCAGTTTCATCAGCTGTCTGCGTGGCTGGTCTCAGACGATCCACGCTGGTGAAGAAGCCAGATGTGGAGGTCCTGGGTTGGCATGATTGTCTGTGGTTGTGAGGCTGGTTGGATGTACTTGCCAAATTCTCTAAAATGATGTTGGAGGCAGCTTATGGTAGAGAAATTAACATTAAATTCTCTGGCAAAAGCTCTGGTGGACATTCCTGCAGTCAGCATGCCATTGCACGCTCCCTCAAAATTGAGACATCTGTGGCATTGTATTGTGTGACAAAACTGCACATTTTTGGCCCCCAGCACAAGGTGCATCTGTGTAATTATCATGCTGTTTAATCAGCTTCTTGATTTGCCACACCTGTTAGGTGTATGGATTATCTTGACAGAGGAGAAATTCTCACTAAAAAGGATGTAAACAAATTTGTTCACAACATTTTGGGGATCTTGTTGCGTTTACATTTATTTATATTTTGTTCAGTATAATTGCCATCAGCACTTCTGATTTGAGCAGTTCATTGACATTGACACACAACTCTAAGGAAATGAGAGATGTGGACACAGAATATTGCTGGTCCCCAGTGCTTAATGGCTACAGGAATGTCTTATAATTTCTTAATCTTTGTTTTCTTTTAACCCAGCACCGGGATTCTCATGTGTGGAATGTGCATAACACATTATTTTTCTTCATCGACACACAAGTCTGCCTTGTGTGTGTGAGAGTGTGCATCTGCATGCATTGAGTTTGCGTGTGTGTGTGTGTGTGTGTGTGTGTACCTGACACCTGCAGTTGACACACAGGTCTGACTCATAGGGTCCACATGGTGTTCCATCCATCACTCTCTCTGCGGGGAATCCTGCAGTTGACACACAGGTCTGACTACAGAGGGAACCACAGGGGGTGTTCCATCAGATGGGGAAATCACTCTCTCTACAGAGGGAACACACCCCATGGGGGAATAGAACAGGGCACACAGCTTCTCTACAGAGGGAACACAAAGGGGGATAATGATGGGGGAACAGAACAGGGCACACAGCTTCTCTACAGAGGGAACACACAGGGGGGGTTAATGATAGAACAGGGAACAGAACAGGGAACACACAGGGGGATAATGATGGGGAACAGAGGGAACACAGAGGGAACACACAGGGGGTTAATGATGGGGGAATAGAACAGGGCACACGGCTTCTCTACAGACGGAACACAGGGGGATAATAGCCTAGCGCAGTGGTCACCAGCCAGTCATTTGTGATCGTCTTGTTGATCTCCAAGGGATTCCTAGTCAATCACCAAATATTTCTGTAAAAAACCCAACGATAAAACCTTGCATTCCAACGTCTTTTATTTGTTTCGGACTGTCGGCAGTAGGTGCACTTGATTCAGCAGCCCTAGCTCTGGGAAGGCAAAGTGTTCCCATTTTGAACCATTCCATGTGTCTGAAGGTAGAAAGTAACTGAAGGTAACTGCTGGGCAATCAGATAGCTCAGATCACCTTGTCTGCACAGTTTTCTTGCGCCATAGACTGTAAAAAGAAGCCTTAAACACACAGGAAAGTTGATCATAATTTAACACTTTTCAAACGTACATCTCTAAACGTACAAAAGTACATCTCCATCTAATTGTCGCATTGTGGATAACTGTAGCATTTTAGCTAAGCCTAACCCTTTTCCTAACCTTAACCTAATTCTCTTAACCTGCTGCATTAATTCTAATAACCTGATGCGTTAATTCTCCTAACCTGCTGCATTAGTTCTCCTAACCTGCTGCGTTAATTCTCCCAACCTACTGTGTTAGTTCTCCTAACCTGCTGCGTTAGTTCTCCTAACCTGCTGCATTAATTCTCCTAACCTGCTGCGTTAATTCTCCTAACCTGCTGCATTAGTTCTCCTAACCTGCTGCGTTAGTTCTCCTAACCTGCTGCGTTAGTTCTCCTAACCTGCTGCGTTAGTTCTCCTAACCTGCTGCGTTAGTTCTACTAACCTCTTACGTCAAGACACTACTGTCTGTATCTGTACTCCATCTAGCCACAAATGTAGAAGCTGTCATTTTCGAGAAACCATCAATATTACAACAGCAGGACGCGATCAAACCTGGTTATATCTAAATGCCATTGGTCAGATTTTTGCAACAAATTCACCAATCACGTTAGGTAGCCTAGCAGTTAGAGAAGCAAGCCAGCAACTGAAGGGTTGCCAGTTAGAATTCCCGCTCTGATAGGACAAAATCTGGTGGGAATTTTAGATTCCATTGCCTGCTGTTGTGCCCTTGAGCAAGGCACATAACAACTGTTTTACGGGCTCCTAGTGTGGCAGCCCTCTGGTCCAATCTGTATATGTACCGGTATGTGTGTCTTTTGGGGGGGTTGGGATAAAGCAGAAGTCACGTTTCAGTTGGACCTTGAGTACAATTGACAAATAAAGTAATCTTAATCTTAATCATCTTCATCTTTTGTTTTGTATTCCCATTGTGATTGGTCTCTGAAAACTAGAGGACATTTTTGAAATAGATAAAATCCTCCTTCAATTTGCCATCTGTAAGCCATGATGGAGACTGGTAAGGCCCTGATGTGGCAAAAAGCCTTGGTTTTACCAATAATGAAGCATTTTATCAACTTCCACTGCCCTCCAAGAGAGTTGCTGATACACTTTTCATGTTCAGGTTGCTCCTCAATTCATGCACCTTGTTTGGAAAGCGAGGTAGTGGCAGTGTTACCTTGCTAGGAACCATAGCAGGTCAGGGAGCCTGTTTGTCTTGTGTGTATGAGTATAAAAATGTTTTTAAACTCTAGCCTAATCATGATTTTGAAAATGAGTCTGACCTCCTTGTTGTCCGTCTAGGACCAGGAAAGTTTTATTAGGCTATGTGGGTCAAGTCATGTTTCAGATGTAAGGTTACAGCTGCTGTTTCTGTGCTCTAATATTGATTCTGTCTGTTATTCATGCATCAGCATCAAGCATCCATCCTCATCATCTTGACAAGAGCCTGTACAGGTGGCTTGTGTTGTGTCAATTCCCAGAATGAACTATTGGGTTTGTTCTTCTTTATTTGCAGTGAACTGAGTTACTCACGTTTCAGATGGCTTATTGTACATCACAATGCATTGTATCACTAAACAAACCCAGGCACATTAGGCTAATTGATACTGTCACTGAGCAAATAGTTTTTGTCATGTGTTCAGTCAAATTTCAGAGGGGAAGTACATTTGAATGAAAAGATGAGTCATACAATTGTCAGAACTGCCTGATTTCTTTTCATGTTGACAATTATTATGATTCATGGATATTTTAAGCCTCTGTCAATGTTTGACCAATACTGCAACTGTGTAGCCTATCATTAATGTAGGTTACATGACAACAAGCACAGATCTACTGTCTTGTACAACATAATGAAAACCCTCATACAATTCCAGATATAGGTTTGCGAGTCATGGTGGCGCCCCAGCAATCACGTCACACTAAAAAGCTAGTATCCAGGGGGGGGGGCTGGTTAAGGATTCCTTTAGAAGGTGAAACTGACCCCATTAGTTGGTTGTTTAAGCATTGATGGTTTTAGCTTTGACATATTTTGTTTCTTCAATGTGTTTGGCTCGCCCAGGGAGAGAGCGCCAGGCAGAGAGCGCCAGGCAGGGAGAGAGCGCCAGGCAGAGCGCCAGGCAGAGAGCGCCAGGCGGAGAGCGCCAGGCAGAGAGCGCCAGGCAGAGAGCGCCAGGCAGAGAGCGCCAGGGAGAGAGCACCAGGCAGAGAGCGCCAGGCAGAGAGCGCCAGGCAGAGAGCGCTAGGGAGAGAGCGCCAGGCAGAGAGTGAGTCGTGGCTCAAGATCTTCACAAAACACTCACTTGTTCCCACTGTGGATGAGAATAGTAGAGGTCCGTGCTGATAAGGGAAGGTGTTCTTTTGAAATGCCCACACTGTGGTGGTGTCAGTGTGAGCTTGTGAGTGGGTATGACGAAACGCACACACATACACACACACACGCGCACACACACACACACCACCAGTCCTGCCTTCATAATGGCAGATAAACATCTTTAGAATACAGGATACCAAGTTCTGTTCTCCTCAGAGAGAGCGAGAGAAGCTCAGCCGATGCTCAGTAGACCAGCCTCAATCTTTCTGATTCAATATGTCTCACCAGCTCTGAGAAATAGATGTATGCCACAGGAGGTTGGTGGTACCTTAATTGGGGAGGACAGGTTTGTGGTGATAGCTGGAGCGGAGTCAGTGGAATGGTATCAAATCCATCAAACACATGGTTTGATGCCATCCCTATTCTCCGTTCCAGACATCCTCCCCTAGATAGTTTGTGTGTATGTATTGATATGTAGGCTACGTGTGCTTTTTGTAAAAACATATTTTTAATGTAGTTCTGTCCTGTAGTGCTGTTGTCTATTAATGTTCTGTATTATGTCATGTTTTACGCACCCCTTACAGCTACGTGTGCTTTTTGTAAAAACATATTTTTTAATGTAGTTCTGTCCTGTAGTGCTGTTGTCTATTAATGTTCTGTATTATGTCATGTTTTGTGTGGACCCCAGGAAGAGTAGCTGCTGCTTTTGCAACAGCTAATGGGGATCTTAATAAAATACCCAAAAAATACCAATACCCTCAGCAGCTTCCACTGATGTATACACGTGTTCTATTATCAACTCTTATCAAAATAGCCCAGTAACATTGTTGTTAACACTTATCACTAATAAGGCATTATGGTAATAATGTACATTACTTTAGGCCTATTTTACATTACACATCTGAAAACACATAATTAATCAATGAGTCCTTCAATAATTAGGAATTTGTTAAAAAATGATGGTGGATACTTGAAATGTCACATATCATTTTGTGAATCACTTGCTATTGTAATTTTTCTAAATGCTTTGCCCTTTTGGCAAAGGGGCTCCTGAGTGGCGCAGCGGTCTAAGGCACTGCATATCAGTGGTAGAGGCGTCACTACAGACCCTGGTTCAATTCCAGGCTATATCACAACTGTCCGTGATTGGGAGTCCCATAGGGCGCGCATACAATGGCCCAGCATTGTCCAGGTTAGGGTTTGGCCAGGGTAGGCTGTCATTGTAAATAAGAATTTGTTCTTAACTGACTTGCCTAGTTAAATAAAGCTTTAATTTTTTTTAAACTCACTGGCATTCAACTTTGTTGAACTTGTTTTTGAAGAGGATAATGTTGTCATGCTTCCCTCCGACATATTAACTAGCAACTGAATGATTGAAAGTTTGGAGCTTTGTTGTGAAACTAGAGACCATACATTACTTTTGGTAAGACATCCAGAGGCTCTATAAACTTCTCTCTTTGTGAATGTGCCGTTTTTGTGGCAAGTTTTCTATTGTTGTTCCATCTTCATCTTCAGGCCTTCCACCATCTTGTTTCTGGGTATTTCCACAAGCAACAAGATCCAACATAGCTCTTTTATCTGAAGATATTTCCCATAGCATAACACTGAAAAAATCCAAGCTGATCTGGCTCACCTGAAATCCTCCCAGTTGTTGCTACCTCATAGAAAGATTGAATCAGAATACCTAACACTGTTATGTGCATCTACTACAGAAAGATTGTTGAATGCTGGAATGTCAGTACAATCTCCATTATGTTCTGTTGTATAACTCACATGTACTCAAATAAGGGGTGCTTATTTGTCTTGTTTTGATCTAGCAACCTTTTGGTTTCTGTACCAACACTCTAACAGCTAGGCTACCTGCCGCCCTAAAGCTATATCACTGTAGGCTATATCACAGGCCAGTCTTTTATACAGTAAATACAATATATACATGAACATGCATATATGATTATTATGACAATGCTTTTTGTCATTCTGTTTCATATAATTTCCACAGCTCCTCAGAAGACGTCATGAATACATCGTTACCAACCACCAACATATGACTGCTGAAGACTATGAGATATGGCCCCAAATTGTAGTGTGGTGGATATTATTTTCTGAGGAGAATATGATGACCAAAAGAACGTTAAATTGTTCAAAGTAGCCCGGGCTACATTATCATCTAATTAGTCCATATTTCTGTGATTCCAGCCACATTGAGCTTTTATGCTCTCATGAGAGTGGAACAGCGTGGAAGCAGAGAGATCTGTATCAGAATGTCATCGTTTCCTAAGCACAAGGCATTCTGGGTTTTGGTAGATTACCTCGCCCTTGACAGCCTCAACAGTGGCGGCGGGGACAAAATGGCCACCTGCGACTTTTGGTGGATAAGAGATAAAAGTTGTTCCAAATGCCATCACTGTACTGTGACATTTAGCAGCCTGTGATGCTTTTCAAATAAATCTGAATAAATGGTTGGGAATTACAATGTCTCTCAGCCAATTACAAATGAACATCACGCACAACAATGTGAGTTTAATAACCGATAGTGTAGCCTAGGTTATGCCTCTAAAATGTCCTAATCCCTAACTGGTTGTAGTTATACACTTGCCACTTTCAACCAGTTAGCAAGTCGGAAACTTCAGAGTTCCAACTAGCACGTGAACGCGGCATATCTATGAAGGATTTGTCCTGGGAGATCACACTCAATCCTCTTTTTTAATTTGATCAAATGAGATCTCAATGACAATGGACCACCATTGTGTCTCTAATCAGCTGTTTACTTTGTAGTCCTTCTGAATGAGACTGCTACAGGAATTCATGTAAATGTAATATCTGTTTGCCTTGTGTGGCCTAACATGACCTTATTATAGCTTATTATTGTGCATGACTCTTCCGGTCCGTTCACCCTTATGGTTAACATTAGCTCCATATAAATGATTAACATGCTACAATTAACGTAGCCTCTCATATCACATTTAACAATTGCCTGAATGGATGAAACGTCATTGACAGATTTGTCCTTTCTATTACTCTCCATAACTCTGATTGTGTCAATGAGTATCCATCAGTCTACAGAGCCCTGGGTCGCTGTGCAGTGTGAAGTCCTGATATTAACTTGAATTTCTGTTTTATTAACTGAGGGGGCAATTATTTATATGTACTACATGTGACATTTCTATAATTAGTGACTCTCAATATCCACAGTTGCTGTGCCTTGCACTGAATCTCAATCGAAAGATTAGTTTAATTGACTAGAATCAATGCTCGTTAGCTCTCCTCATCAGACACACTCAGTGCTATTTTAATGTATGATGTCTTTATTCAACAATTTCCTGTTGGAATCTGCTTGGATTAAGGAATGTCTCATTTTGAGTTCCTCTGAGTGGGTCCCTGATAGAGAAATGTGATTTGGCTGGCGTCAGTGTTTTTAACAAGGTTGTACGTTTGAGGGGGATATGTAATAGGGTATGTGAGCACTAAGCAAACTGTAGCATGAATGAGCCTCCTGAGAGATGATTGGTTTTTAATTACCATAGAAATCACTTGACGCCTAATACCCTTAACTGTGAAGGTAGGCTTGTCCTTTCTGTTGAACTATTACTGAATACGGATAGACTGAGTGTAAAGTCTAACTTCCACATAATATTGTAGTGTTATTGGAAGTCAGATAATTATGTAGGCTATTTGTAGGGATTTTTCCATCACATTGTTTGACTTGATGGACTTTATGGGAATAGGTTTGATGAAGGAAATGAAGGTTAGGTAGGATTGGGTAGGCAGCACACTGTCTGGGTTTGAAAACATGCTCTAGTTACAACCTTGTCCTATCACTGAGATTTAAAGACTTTTCCAGTAAATGATGGTGAGGAAACACCATAGCAGCACTCAACCCAGCATGACTTCTACTCCTGAAACTCTGCTCCCTAAAAGGTGACGAGGAAAAGCAAGGAAACTCTCTAAATTTTCACAAGTCGCATCCTATTCAACCAAATACTCTTCACTCTCTGTTGACCCTGAGGGAGTTGGGTCAATTAAACCAGGGTGTCGATCGATAGTATGTGGGCAGAATAACAAGACACGTCTGCCATCTACTGTCAGTGCACTCTCCACACTATGCCATTTAACCCAGGCAGGCAGGAGAATGACTGCATGGGTAGCATCCCAAATGGAACCCTATTCCCTATTTAGTGCACTACTTTTGACCAGGACCCATAGAGCTCTATAAGGAATATGGTGCCATTTGGGATACTACCCATGCACTCATTTTCCTGCTTGCCTGGGTTAAATGGCATTGTGTGGAGAGTGCAGTTAGCCCTGGATCTCCCTGAGCTGTCATCACCTCTGTCACACTTTCTAACGGCTCCTGAAAGGGCCCTCTTCTTGGCCCCCAACTCCCTCAGCTCCCACCTCTGGGCTCTATAGGTCCCAGACCTGAGTCATTGTCGTATCAGGCAGACACTTCCAAGCCAAGACTGTGAAAGACATGAGCCACTAATGAGCCATGATGGAGTCAGATATCAATATATCTATTATGTTGTGGGAAGCCTCATCATGAGAGGAATCTTTTGAAAAGAAGACATAAAGGTTGCCAGTTTGATGCAAAAACTTAAAGTGAACTATTTACAAAATAAAAAGCAGATCAGAGCAGATCAGCCTATAGAATGACAATACAGTAGGAAAAACGTATTGAGGAGGAGTCTTATGACATTATGGCTCATTAATACATAGAGTGGTGTGACTTTTTTGTGGCTTTGTCATGTATTCACCTGAGCCGGGTCTTCTGTTTAGCGAAGGGGAACCTGTTTGAAGTTGATCCTCCTTTTCTTGCAACTTTCAAAGGAATATCCAGCCAATAGATAAGTTTAATATCAGCTCCAGTTTTCATAAAGTGTCCTAGATCAGAACTCCTACCCTGAGACACTTTATGAATAAGTGCCCAGAACACCAGCTACTAAAACTCTCAATATTGCTCGGGAAACAGCATTGCCATGACACAAATTGAGAACAACTGGTTAGGTTTATGAGAGGACTAGGTAGTGATGCAACCAGTCAGGATACTCTTGATGGTGCAGCTGTAGAACCTTTTGAGGATCTGAGGACCCATGCCCAAACTTTTCAGTCTCCTGATGGGAATAGGTTTTGTTGTGCCCTCTTCACGACTGTCTTGGTGTGCTTGGACCATGTTCGTTTGTTGGTGATGTGGACACCAAGGAACTTGAATCTCTCAACCTGCTCCATTGCAGCCCCACTGATGAGAATGGGGGCATGCTCTGTCCTCTTTTTCCTGTAGTCCACAATCATCTTCTTAGTCTTGATCACGTTGAGGGAGAGGTTGTTGTCCTGGCATCACACGGCCAGGTCTCTAACCTCAACCCTATAGACTGTCTCATCGTTGTCGGTGATCAGGCCTACCACTGTTGTGTCATCGGCAAACTTGGTGATGGTGTTCGAGTCGTGCCTGGCCATGCAGTCATGAGTGAACAGGGAGTACAGGAGGGGACTGAGCATGCACCCCCGAGTGGCCCCTGTGTTGAGGATCAGCGTGGCGGATGTGTTGTTACCTACCCTTACCACCTGGGAGCGGCCCGTCAGAAAGTCCAGGATCCAGTTGCAGAGGGAGGTGTTTAGTCCCAGGGTACTTAGCTTATTGATAAGCTTTGAGGGCACTATGGTGTTGAATGCTGAGCTATAGTCAATGAATAGCATTCTCACATAGGTGTTCCTTTTGGGAAAGGGCAGTGTGGAGAGCAATAGAGATTGCATCATTTGTGGATCTGTTGGGGCGGTATGCAAATTGGGGTCTAGGGTTTCTGGGATGATGGTGTTAATGTGACCCATGACCAGCCTTTCAAAGCACTTCATGGCTACAGACGAGTGCTACGGGTCGGTAGTCATTTAGGCAGGTTACCTTAGTGTTCTTGGGCACAGGCACTATGGTGGTCTGCTTAAAACATGTTAGTATTACAGACTCGGACAGGGAGACAGTTCCCAGGGACACTTCCCACTTCCCAGTCTTCACTGACTCGGTCACTGACTCCCTGACTCTAGAACAGCTGGTGTTCTCATGCATGATTCAGTGTTATTTGCCTCGCAGCGAGCATAGAAGTGGTTTAGCTCATCGGGTAGGCTCGTGTCACTGGGCAGCTCTTGGCTGTGCTTCCCTTTGTAGTTTACTGCTAACCTACAAAGCATTACATGGGCTTGCTCCTACCTATCTCTCTGATTTGGTCCTGCCGTACATACCTACAAGTACGCTACAGTCACAAGACGCAGGCCTCCTAATTGTCCCTAGAATTTCTAAGCAAACAGCTGGAGGCAGGGCTTTCTCCTATAGAGCTCCATTTTTATGGAACGGTCTGCCTACCCATGTCAGAGACGCAAACTCGGTCTCAACCTTTAAGTCCTTACGGAAGACTCATCTCTTCAGTGGGTCATATGATTGAGTGTAGTCTGGCCCAGGAGTGGGAAGGTGAACGGAAAGGCTCTGGAGCAACGAACCGCCCTTGCTGTCTCTGCCTGGCCGGTTCCCCTCTTTCCACTGGGATTCTCTGCCTCTAACCCTATTACAGGGGCTGAGTCACTGGCTTACTGGGTCTCTCTCATGCCGTCCCTGGAGGGGGTGCGTCACCTGAGTGGGTTGATTCACTGTTGTGGTCATCCTGTCTGGGTTGGCGCCCCCCCTTGGGTTGTGCCGTGGCGGAGATCTTTGTGGGCTATACTCAGCCTTGTCTCAGGATGGTAAGTTGGTGGTTGAAGATATCCCTCTGGTGGTGTGGGGGCTGTGCTTTGGCAAAGTGGGTGGGGTTATATCCTTCCTGTTTGGCCCTGTCCGGGGTGTCCTCGGATGGGGCCACAGTGTCTCCTGACCCCTCCTGTCTCAGCCTCCAGTATTTATGCTGCAGTAGTTTATGTGTCGGGGGCTGGGGTCAGTTTGTTATATCTGGAGTACTTCTCCTGTCCTATTCGGTGTCCTGTGTGAATCTAAGTGTGCGTTCTCTAATTCTCTCCTTCTCTCTTTCTTTTCTCTCTCTCGGAGGACCTGAGCCCTAGGACCATGCCCCAGGACTACCTGACATGATGACTCCTTGCTGTCCCCAGTCCACCTGGCCATGCTGCTGTTCCAGTTTCAACTGACCTGAGCCCTAGGACCATGCCCCAGGACTACCTGACATGATGACTCCTTGCTGTCCCCAGTCCACCTGGCCATGCTGCTGCTCCAGTTTCAACTTCCACCTGACTGTGCTGCTGCTCCAGTTTCAACTGTTCTGCCTTATTATTATTCGACCATGCTGGTCATTTATGAACATTTGAACATCTTGGCCATGTTCTGTTATAATCTCAACCCGGCACAGCCAGAAGAGGACTGGCCACCCCACATAGCCTGGTTCCTCTCTAGGTTTCTTCCTAGGTTTTGGCCTTTCTAGGGAGTTTTTCCTAGCCACCGTGCTTCTACACCTGCATTGCTTGCTGTTTGGGGTTTTAGGCTGGGTTTCTGTACAGCACTTTGAGATATCAGCTGATGTACGAAGGGCTATATAAATAAATTTGATTTGATTTGATTTGATTTAGTCTGTAATGGTTTGCAAGCCCTGACACATCCGACGAGCGTCTGAGAAGGTGTAGTACGATTCGATCTTAGTTCTGTATTGACGCTTTGTCTGTTTGATGGGATGAGAGCCCAAATGTGGTGGTTGATTTATATTATGAGAAGGCAATATAAGGACATGATTGTATCGTGAGCATTATGTCAGCGTTTGTTTCTTGTGTGTTGTATTGCAACTGACTGTAATGCTGAGTGTACATGTATATTTCAGTGCTGTCGAGCAGGGGTGTCAAACTAATTCCGTGGAGGTACGAGTGTCTGCAGGTTTAAGTTTTTTCCCTTCAATTTTTTATTTTTTATTTTTTTATTTAACCTTTATTTAACCAGGTAGGCAAGTTGAGAACAAGTTCTCATTTACAACTGCTACCTGGCCAAGATAAAGCAAAGCAGTTCGACACATATAACAACACAGAGTTACACATGGAGTAAACCAAACATACAGTCAATAATACAGTAGAAAAATAAGTCTATATACAATGTGAGCAAATAATGTGAGATAAGGGAGGTAAAGGCAATAAACAGGCCATGGTGTCGAAGTAAATACAATATAGCAATTAAAACACTGGAATGGTACATTTGACAGTAGATGAGTGTGCAAAGTAGAAATACTGGGGTGCAAAGGAGCAAAATAAATAAATAAATACAGTAGGGGAAGAGGTAGTTGTTTTGGGCTATTTATAGATTGGCTATGTACAGGTGCAGTGATCTGTGAGCTGCTCTGACAGCTGGTGCTTAAAGCTAGTGAGGGAGATAAGTGTTTCCAGATTCAGAGATTTTTGTAGTTCGTTCCAGTCATTGGCAGCAGAGAACTGGAAGGAGAGGCGGCCAAAGGAGGAATTGGCTTTGGGGGTGACAAGTGAGATATACCTGCTGGAACGCGTGCTACGGGTGGGTGCAGCTATGGTGACCGGCGAGCAGAGATAAGGCAGGGCTTTACCTATCAGGGTCTTGTAGATGACCTGGAGCCAGTGGGTTTGGCGAAGAGTTTGAAGCGAGGGCCAGCCAACAAGAGCGTACAGGTCGCAGTGGTGGGTAGTATATGGGGCTTTGGTGACAAAATGGATGGCACTGTGATAGACTGCATCCAATTTGTTGAGTAGGGTGTTGGAGGCTATTTTGTAAATGACATCGCCATACTCGAGGATCTGTAAGATGGTCAGTTAAGACCTAGACAACTAGGTGAGGGAGTTCCTAATAATTAGTGACCTTAATTCATAAGTGAAGTACAAGGGTGGAGCAAAAAAAAAACGAACACTCGGCCCTCCGTGGAATCAATTTGCTTTGAGAATCTCAAATGTTGGTGGTCGACTTTGATAGAGCCCTCGGTCTATTCAGAAACACAAACACTCTTGTTCCTGCTGATGGCTATCTGATCAAACCTCTAATAACACTTCCTCATTTATTTATGTTGTGCTGTCTAAATTCCCCTCTAGATCCTGTCACAGATTAAACCCAAATAAAGGCGGTCGCTGTGAGTAATGATTTCTCTCCAGTTGAAATCTCCGCTGCCATCCACCACCATCATACTGACTTGTCTGTCATCACTACGTTGAGACTGCGTTGACGCTGACAGCTCCTGACCCTTTCTCTCACTGACTGACAGAATTATGACATCACAAGTGTGCGTATACAATAAGTCGCTAAGGGGGAGTAGTACACTCAGCCCGAGCTCCGCCACAAGAGTCTGACATTGGGGTTTCACACCTGCATGTGAAGCCATCGCTCATCTGTCTTTCTCTCGCTCTCTCTCTCATAAAACCACAGGGAATCATGAATAATAACATTGATGAACTTGGGCAATTTCACCCCCAAACACTGCTGATATATAGAAACTATACAAAACAATATTTAAGTGCTTTAGTAATATAAGAAAAGTAACTACCACTCAATTTTAGTTTTACTTTAGTAAATTGTCTCTGTTTGTGCTATGCTGACATCTAGTGTACAGAATACGAACACTTGAGGTGCTGTTAATTTGAGGTGCTGAGAACATATGTGGTTTCTGGTATAATTCACAGCTACATCAGCAGCTGTGCACTGACTATTTGAATCTATAAACCCATTGGTTTCTAAATGAGTTAGTAGTACAGTGTCTGTCATACATTACATATTGTACTACTCTTTGTCAGACATATCCAATCCATGAACAAGGGAATTATATTCCCTTTTGACTGAAATTGCAGTATTTCCCTCAATTTGATGTTTCTTCAAGTGAATGTCTTACAGCAATTATATGTTTGCTCTTTTGATCTGAAATATTAGAATGATTAAGAATGAAATAGGTTATTATCAGTGGCGTGCAGCTCTAATGTAGACTATCCATAGCTCCTTTGGTGCTGTATATTATTGCATGGGGATGACAGAACGCAATGTAATTTTGCCCTCTGAGATATCAGTCAGGCCTAGCTATCTGGCCAGCCGGACTTAGCTATCTATACTCCTCCCCAGATCTGTGCCTCGACACAATCTTCACTGAGCTCTACGGACAATTCCTTCAACCTCATGGCTTGGTTTTTGCACTGTCAACTGTGGGACATTATATAGACAGGTGTGTCCCTTTCCAAATCATCCAATCAATTGAATTTACCACAGGCGGACTCCAATCAAGTTGTAGAAACATATCAAGGATGATCAAAGGAAACAGGATGCACCTGAGCTCAATTTCAAGTCTCATAGCAAAGGGTCTGAATATTTATGTAAATAAGGTATTTCTGTTTTTTATTTTTAATACATTTGAAAAAAATTCTAAAAACCTGTTTTCACTGTCATTATGGGGTATTGTGTGTCGAGTGATTAGTATTTTTATTTATTTAATCAGAATAAGGCTGTAACATATCAAAATGTGGAAAAAGTAAAGGGGTCTGAAGACTTTCCGAATGCATATTGTTATTAAACGACACCTAAAAAAAACAAATCATTAGTTAGCTACCAATCACATGAATTGTGCACAAATATGATAGCTAACGTCAGTGGCGTGGCACAGACAGAATGAAACTGGTATCAACAAATGTTTACTCTATCTGATAAAACAGGACATTGCTAACTAGGCATAATTTAGCTAATACCATTTTAAAGTTTAATTAATAAGTTAGACACTCACCAGACAATGTTGGTAGGTACTGTAGCTAGCTAGCTAACTTGGTTTCCAATTTCCAACAGTTGTTTCTAATCCCCTTGATTGGTCATCAACTGTTTGCCACTAGTGATAGTGAATATTATTGTTGCCAAATGTTTGCTGCAGATTCACCACTAGTGGCAAACGTTTACAAACTTCTGGCAACATTTTGTTGCACACTATTTAGTTTGCAGCAAATTAGCCACAAACTTGCGGGAAGTTTGCAGCAATAAATGAATTTTTGTAGCTTCTCTCGCATTGATGCAGTCAAGACAGGTACTACGTAATCATATTGGAAGATAAAAAACCTAGCTATGACAAGCTAGAAGTTAGTCTACTAGCACAAGTCAGCTCGGTTGGTTTCTGCCTCTCCCTCCCTCCTTGCTCCTGTTTCAGTCACTCAGAGTACACACACTGCAAGGCCCCTCCTCCGCCTGCTCTCCTTTGCACTTAATCAGCTCTGTTTAAAGTAGCTTTCAAATATATTTTTCTACTACTTCCCTCACTCGGATCCGACCATGTCCTCAGGTCCATTCGGAGGGGGTCTCTGAATTGAAACATTTATTTGTGCATATTACACTGGGTGGGAAAGCCCCAAGTCTAATTTCGGATCGTGTCAACTTTTTAGACCTCTACTTGAGGCCCAACCTAACAATCCTTGTCACAACAGACAATACCAGAAACATTGTGAATGACGTCACAGAAACTGGACTTTGGCCACAAATAGGGTGCTTTAAATTTAGCGTATTTTCCCAAATAAACACAAATTAAAACTGTTTCTATCTATTTTTTCCGCTGTACCGAAACTGAACCGTAACCCCAATATAATCGAACCATGGGTTTGGTGAACCGGTACACCTTTACCCTCAACTACACAATTTGATCCGTAAAATGTACCTTTATGATTCAAGCCTTTGGGGATCTTCATGTACCATTGAGCTAAGTGAGAAGAAGAAGCAGAAGGTAAGTCATGGGCCTATACTGTCATTGTAATGAGGATCTATTAAGATACCTAAATATGAGCTCTTGTATAGCATGACATTACTTAAGTTATAGATAGGCTATGGATATATTGAATTAACCTTTAATAATGTGGTTGGGATCTGTTATAACACGTTCATGAAATGCTTATATATTATGGATATGTCATCAAGGTAAATCATTACCCAAGTGGTACAGTTCTCCTGCAACAGGGTGACCAAATTACGATCCTACATCTGTAATGTCAGATACTTATATGTCAGATTACAGCAAGTGACATAGCGGCTAGCCCACGTCATTATTTACGACTGAGACACATTACATGTCAAACGGTTTCCAGAGTAGCACTCTGTTTCATTGAGAAAAACACACCTTGGTCAATAAGAGGCTTCATTTCAATATATTTCATTTTAATTTACAGCCATTGCATCCCGTGAGCATTCACTGCAACATGAAAACGTAGGCACATTTACAGTATAAAAAGCACCACGTTTTTATTCACAGTGTCATGGAAAACAATATACGCTACATTCTTAGGGCATAGTTTTCTTAACAGAACTATTATCCTGAGCACTGTTCACCATTGAAGATAACCTTTAACTCCATAACAATCCCTTTAAATTTATTTCCCCTAGATGTTCATGCTGTTGGGACCTGAATCGAGCTGGCGTGCTAACCTTGTGAATTACTACTGTGAATTACTACTTCCAGTTATTACCTATATGCAATAGGAATCCCTGTATAATGTGAAAGCTTTAGCCTAAAATTTTATGTGATCTACTCAATAAATTAAGAATGTATTCATTAGTGAAATTAATGTGTAATTTAATAATTTGAAGGACATACTAGTGTGTCATTCATTTCATTGTCTCCGATTCTGGCAACAGAGGCGACATGCCCATTAAAACTGAGGTGGCATTTCATTGTTTATTTTAACACAGAATTCATGAAAAGATGTGGATGAAGCCTCTGTCATTTCTGGAAACATTCAAGTTCTTCCTTCACCTGGCCTTCTCTTTCTCCTTCTGATCTCATCTTTCTGTCTGTCTCTGTCTGTCTTTCTGTCTGTCTGTCACGGCTTGGAGGAGGGGTCACCAGCCTTTCATCCCAGACCGTCTCCCAGCTCCCCGAAAGCTCTATAGGTGGGAGGACAAGTCTGGCAGTAATTCCATATCTGGTTCAGCATTTATTCTCTTTATTGAGAAAAGCAGTTGCTTGCTTTCTAACTTCGGACAACATTGGGAACATCAACGGCCTTGTGCTTGTCGGTGGCTTTGCTGTCCTCTGGCTGTGCTGGCTTTCTGATCTCCGGGGCTTCCTGTGGCCTTCCTGGAGGGCTGGGGACTGAATAAAATAGGTACTTTATTAATCAGTCTGGCTAGCACAGACTTCGACTTCTACCCTTTTAATAACACCCCTAGACACACACGTTGAGAGGTTACAGGGTCAGCCACAGCGCAGCGCCCTTGGATGGAGACGGATTTGGGGGTTAAAGGAAAACTCCATCCTAAAACTATCTTTTGGTATTTGGTTCATTAGTCCATTGTTGATATAGTCCCAAAATGTTTTCATGTCAGCAATCAAGTTTTCAAGATATGTAACTTTCAAAATGCAGAAATCTTGCCTGAATTATGCATTTTGCATCCTCTGATGCTGCGTTTGCATCCTCTGATGCTGCGTTTGCATCCTCTGATGCTAAATGCATTATTCAGGCCAGATTTCTATATCTTGAAAACCTGATTGCTGACATGCAAAACATTTTGGGACTATATCAACAAAAGACTAATGAAACAAATACCAAACAATAGTTTTTGGGTGGAGTTGTCCTTTAAGTGCCTTGCTGAAGGGCACAATGGCAGTGGTTCATACCTGGAGGAGCTGCCCATCTTGCGGTGGAGCAGGGGGCTCCTGGAGCACTTGGGTTTGGCTGGGGTCTGCAGGGAGTCCTGTGTCTTCAGGGATCTCAGCCTGAGGAGGCCGCAGTAGTAGTTACACTTGTGCTGAGAGACAAACTGCTCAAACACATTGGGGTTCTCTGTGATCGTGAGACTTTGGTACCTGGAATAATAACAACAGATTCAATGTTACAGATGAGTAAAGGAACAGTTTGTTGACAGAGCTTCGTGCCAGATTTTGTTATTCCAGTATTTGTAATTGTAATTGTAAATGGTCTATGTAGTCATGAATATCTCTAGAACACAATGTTCAGAAAATACAACAGAAAAATTATAGGCCTACCAACCCTTTCGATTTGATGGAAATTCCAATGTTTGTGATCTTGAAGTCAACACCTGCAGCACAATCACAATTACAGTTCATTTCACCTGTTCTGTTATTCAGCCAAAGCATTGTCCTGCTAGAGTTAGTCATCCGAGACTATGGACACTGTACCTTCCATCCGAGTGAGCAGCAGGTTTCCATTGGTCCACTGGAGGATCCAGTGCTGCAGAGTACAACACTTCAGTGCCGCCTCTGAGCCAGTTCTCATGACCAGCCGGCCCGTAGCGTCCATCAGACAGTACCTCAGATAGACCCCCTTCAGGTCAGACTCCACCGTGGCATGGGGAATGGTGTTGGCAGGCCGATACATATGGTGGACTGGGATCACTCTGTGTAACCAAGAACATACACACACTGTGGTATGACAGAAGGCTAAACAAAGTAGTGAAATAATATGAAAAAACATTGTTTTTATGTGCAAGTTTTGTATCATTTTGATGATCTCACTCACTCCAGCACTTCTCCAAAGGTTCCTATCACCCTACATTCCGCAGCAAAGATCTTGCAGTATTCACGAGCGATGTTCTGAAGTCTACATTCCTTTATGGAAAGAAGATTGCATTCATGATCAGACAGAAAAACTTTAATTGGGTTCGGGATCAGAGCTTTGATTCCTTTCATAACATTAATAATATCATTACATTGGCCCAATTTCCATTGATTCTCATTAAACATTTACTTTATGTTAAAGAAGTAAAACCCTTCACCTGTTGGGTGATTGCCAGGTTCCTCTCGACCAGGTTGCTCTCCTCCTTGACTCCGTAGTAGGCGATGGGGCTCTTCACCTTGATGTAACATGTGGTCCCAGACTCAAACACTGGCTCCAGCCCATAGATGACCTTCACTCTGCAGGCCTTGTGGGAGCAGCCCTCTCCTATATGGGCCTCCTCCATCATGATACGCCCAAAGAACTTACTTCCCCAGACGCCAGAGTCAGCCAGGCCCTTGGTGAACAGTAGTGGACTCATCTCTATCTCCTCTCCCACTGTGGAGAGGAAAGATAGTAACATCATCAAATATAATGCACTGGAAGTGGTATTATGAGGCTGCATCGTGAGCCACCTGATCCTGCAAGCTTCCACGAATGGCTAGTTGAACGGCGCTAACCATTCATGTAAGCTTGGGGATCAGGTGCCTCACAAGGCAAATGATGGGGTGTGACCAGACAGTATTGAACATCAATTACATCCTAACAAATAATAGACAAACTGTAATCTTACCTTCTTGATCCTCACGCTGAAACATGCCAGAGAGTACTGCAAAAAAAGACAGAGTAGAAAGAATAAGAGCTTGTGAGATGCTAAGTGTTTATATATTCCTGCTACCAGTCACTTTTCAGCCCAGTTTATGCATATCCACCTATCACACCTACACTGACTTTCTAGCACACTCACACACCCACACTAACACCCACACACATACATATCAATCAAACTACTCCAGTATTCCTGCACATTGTAAATGTGGTACTGGCATTGACCCTGTATATAACTTACATTCTTCTATTTATTTTGCTTCCTCTCTTATTTCTTATTTCTCCAGTTTTTTTGTTATACTATTTGACATTGAATACTGCACTGTTGGGAAGGGCTTGCAAGTTTAGCATTTCACTGTACATGTGCATGTGACAAATAAAACTTTGAAAGATATAGGAGATAAAATATGTACTGAAGTACTGAGTACTGCAAAAAATAGATTCTAGTCGACAGAATGAGAGATAAGAGATATAAAGATATAGGAGATAAAACACAACAGAGAGTACTGCAAAAAAATAGATTCTAGTCGACAGAATGAGAGATAAGAGATATAAAGATATAGGAGATAACGTGTTGAAACAAGTCAAACTTCAGAGATTGAACTGAGACACTAGTGTACATACTGTCAACACTCAGTAGGTAATCTGTTGTGTCTGTCCCGTATTCATTAGTGATGGTGCAGCCATAAACTCCACAGTCTCTGCTGGACGTCTGGACAATAGCCAACGCTACCTGAGTCTCATCTCCTGCACTGGGAAACACACAGGAGTCAGGGATGGACAGAACAGCAAAATAAACAGAGTTTCAGAAAGCTCTAACTAGAATTGGTCAGTCACACGGTGTCTCTACAACACCTTATCATTGTTGCCATCTAGGAAAACTGTTTTTGATCGTGATTATTTTATTGTTGAATCCCTTTTATAAACACTATTTTCCAAATTTTGGCTACAGCATTTCACGTCAAGGCAGCCTGCATGGAGGACTCACCTTCTTTTAACCTCAGCGATCTCCCCCTCATCCCTGATCCACTTAATTGTGGAGTCACTAAGAACGTTGAAGAACTGGCACCACAGCTTCAGATGTCCTGCCGCATCTGAGAAGGGCTCTCCTCTAATCTTCCTGATGACCTGAGGAGCTGGAGAAAGAGGGGGGAGAAAGAGAGATTAGTGCCAGTAAGAGAGGGACTCCCGATAGACAGGCACAACTAGGTAAAGATAAACACTTTCTTATGTTTCAGCTTCCTAACTTTAAAGTAATATGGATACTATTTCAGTTAAGACTCCATTTAATCCCACCTGGCAAGTAGCTGGCCTCATAGAAATAGAATGAATAGAACAAGCATCCCCAGTCAAATTGCCAGGTTTAGAGGTTGCAAGCCAGTTCTATTAAATCTATATCTATAACTGACGATCCATCTCGGACAGTGTCAAAGCAAACAGAGGAAGCACGAAGGCTCTCGATAGCACTCCCTACTGGAGGTTAGCCAAAGAAACTACACTGACTCCAATGGTTAATTTAGTTGAATAAGACTAGCTACTCTCTAAAAGTATGCCAACATCATTCACCCCTTTTTTTTACACTAAGCTGATATATCTTGAAAGGAGTTTACCTTTGAATGGGTTATGCTTGTCCTTCTCAGCTGGTTTCTCCTCAGTCTTGGTAGTGCTGGTTGTCTCCAGGGCAGGTTCCTGGCTCTGTTTGAGGGTCTCTGGAGTTGGAGCCAGCTTCCTCCTACTGAGCAGTGGGGAGCGTCTCTCTGTTGGAGGGGTGCGCTGGCCATTGGGGGGCTGCAGCAGGGGCGACCTGCGGGACAGCCCAGGGGACATGGGAGAGGAGGACTCTGGGATAGCCTGGAGCTCATCCTGAGGACCTCCTCTCTCTGGGGGCTCTGGGTGTCAATCTGTGAAGCAACAGCTCCAGGGTCCTCTCCTTTGGGTTTCGGGATTAAGATTTTGCGTCTAGCGCCGGAGGCCAGCTCCTTTGGGGTGGCTGAGGGCATGGGGGACACACTGTCTGATCCCTTCAGCAGGCCAGTACTGCTTTCAGTGACTGAGACAGATGTTGAAGAGTCTGGCTTTGAATATTCCTCAACTTTCACCTCCTTGGATGGAGAGTTTTTGCTATCCAACGGAATGGTGGGAACAGGTACTGACCCTTGTGTCTCACTACTTGGGGAACCCGTTGGTATCAAACCTTCGTACAGTCTGAGGACCAGGCTGAGGAACATCAGGTTTGCATGCTTCACTCCAACCAAAAATCATGCCAGTATCTGGTGAAGAGTCTCTCCGTTTTTCACTGACAGGTTGCAATGTTGGGGTTGCAAAGTTGTTTATAAATCCTGTATTTTTTGTAGAAAAACGTTGGTTCTCAGTGGCACTAGGAAGTGAGCTAGATTCTGTGGAACGCTCCGAAAGGGGAGAAGCACACCTTTGGTCTCTGCCATGTTGACTGCTGAACACTGGAGGCAGTGATGGTGAAGAATCCATCCCTTTGACTGTATTTTCTAGTGTTTGTTGTTTCTCTGCAGGAAAGGTAACAGATGAGATGGATGGAGGAGGAACTGTAGTGTCCAAGGGCTTCTGCTCAGGAGTAACAAGAGAAGATTCTTTTTGACCATCCTTATTCGCAGCCAGACTAATATCAGCATTATGATCCAAAAGATGTTCCCGCTCTGTATCCATGACACTTTCAATGTCCATTACTATACATACAGGAGGATTACTGTTCTCTAAAGTGCCATACATGTCTACAATAGAGATAGGAGGAATAACAAAAGCTTTAGGTGAGGCTTCAGTCATAGGACTAACTATGGGGGACTCAACTCGTTCTGGTTCAGAGGTATTAAATCTATATTCTACATTTGAAACTGAAATAGAACTGACAGACATATTGGTTTCCTTCTTACAAGTGTCTTTCTCAGGTTCCTGCCTGTACTCTGTCTCATCCATCCTCAACTCTGGACTTTGCATTCTCACATCCTGTATGTCAGTTGATGGGGGACATTTAGGTTGTTGGTCTGTGTTTAGACTTTGTATAAGGGGCATTGAAATGGTAGCTACTGAAATAAGTGCCACTGAAATGGGTGCATCTGAAATGGGTGACACTGGACTTACTTCTGTAGGGGCACTTTTCTCCATTTGTGACCTTAGAATCTCGGCAATAGACATGACTTTGGCTACAGGTGTTGGGGCTTTTGTTTGTTGCTCTGAGATGTTTGTGTTTGGGACACTTGTTGTTGTGTCAGCCGTCTGTGATGTGTCTGGAATAATAGGCTGAAAGCGGGGATTTAGAGAAAGATCTTGGCATTCTGCTATCTTCAACACAGGTATACTCTTCTCATCCCATACAGCCACTGCTATACTTTCAACGGTTTTCTTTTCAGGTGCTTTAGTAAGTCTTTCAATTTCACCTTCCTGAACTTTGCTAACTTTATAAACAGTTTCCATGTCAACTCTTCTCTCATAACTGTCTCCCTGTGCATATAACTCAGCCAAATTATTACCCTGTACTTTAACGTCAACTTGTATTTCTGTCTCACCAACGGTTTTTATAGCTATCTCAACTTGGCCTTGCTGGCCTACTGAGGAAACACTACACCCCAAGGTTTTCTCACCAACACCCGGGCTTTCCAGGGGTGACTTTAGTGACTCTGTAAAAGGTAATGTATGGCTCTCATTTGATCCCCTGGAATGATCCTGTGTGCCCTGCGTCATTTTGTCAGAGGCCGATTGGCTCGGAGGAATGTGCAAAGTAGGAGATCGTTTATTGGCATTTGCTGTGACTTCTCTGTCCGATGACGATGGAGAACGTTGTCGTGGCGAAGGTGATTGTCCGTCCAGCTTTCTCCGGATGGTTAGTATTACAGGTTCTTGCCCGACAGGTGTTCCCTTCCACTCTCTCTCTGTCTGTCTGTGGTTCTGTGTAACCTTGAGGCACAATAAACAATAAAAGCAGAGACAGATTTACATTCTGTAAATACTTTGCTACAGTCATATCCATGACACATAAACACACATCATTGTTATATACACATCAAAAACTTAAACGTGTTATCTTATGAACAAGTCACCAAAGAGACTGCTGTAAGTGTTAAAGACTATGGAAATAACAACAAAGGCTTGACCTTTTCTCCGACAAACTGAAATACATTCCACATCCACAATGTGCAAAGCTCTGTCGCCTGCAGATGTGTTTACTACTAGCAAAACACCAGACTCAACGTCAACAGTGAAGAGGCGACTCCGGGATGCTGGCCTTCTAGGCAGAGTTCCTCTGTCCAGTGTCTGTGTTCTTTTGCCCATCTTAATCTTTTATTTTTATTGGCCAGTCTGAGATATGAGTTTTTCTTTGCAACTTTGCCTAGAAGACCAGCATCCCGGAGTGACCCCAAACTTTTGAACGGTAGTGTATATATGTGGACACCCCTTCAAATTAGTGGATTTGACTATTTTAGCCACACCCGTTGCTGACAGGTGTATACAATTGAGCACACCGCCATGTGATCTCTATAGACAAACATTGGCAGTAGAATGACCTTACTGAAGAGCTCAATGACTTTCAACATGGAACTGTCATAGGATGCCACATTTTCAACAAGTCAGTTCGTCAAATTTGTGCCCTGCTAGAGATGCCCAGGTCAACTGTAAGTGCTGTTACTGTGAAGTGGAAACGTCTAGAAGCAACAACGGCTCAGCCTTGAAGTGGTAGGCCACACAAGCTCACAGAACGGGACCCCCGAGTGCTGAAGCATGTAGCGCGTAAAAATTGTCAGCACAATAACTGTTCGTCGGGAACTTTCTGAAATGGGTTTCCATGGCCGAGCAGCCACACACAAGCCTAAGATCACCATGCGCAATGCCAAGCGTTGGCTGGAGTGGTGTAAAGCTCGCTGCCATTGGACACTGGAGCAGTGGAAACACTTTCTCTGAAATCATGAATCATGCTTCACCATCTGTCAGTCCGACAGACAAATCTAGGTGTGGCGGATGCCAGGAGAATGCTACCTGTCTGAATGCTTAGTGCCAACTGTAAAGTTTGGTGGAGGAATAATGGTCTGGGGCTGTTTTTCATGGTTTGGGCTAGGCCCCTTAGTTCCAGTGAATGGAAATCTTAACGCCACAGCATAGATTGACATTCTAGATTCTGTGCTTCCAACTTTGTGGCAACAGTTTTGGGAAGGCCCCTTCCTGTTTCAGCATGACAATACCCCATGCACAAAGCGTGTGGAAGAACATGACTGGCCTGCACACAGCCCTGACCTCAACCCAATCGAACACATTTGGGATGAATTGGAATGCCGACAGCGAGCCAGCCCTAATCACCCAAGACAGGTGCCTGATCACACTAATGCTCTTGTAGATTAATGGACGCAAGTCTCCGCAGCAATATTCCAACATCTAGTGGAAAGCCTTCCCAGAAGAGTGGAGGCTGTTATAGCAGCAAAGGGTGGACCAACTCCATATTAATGCCCATGATTTTGGAATGAGATGTTCGACAAGCAGGTGTCCACATACTTTTGGTCATGTAATGTATCTAATGAATGAATCTTGTTTTCAATTTTGAGCTCACTCTCGTGTTAAGTGCTGAGTGCTCAGACATATTTACTAACTGGAACCTGGTCAATGGATGAAGCAATCCTGTTTTCCAGTTATAACTCTGTTACTATCTCACAAACTGTTCTTGACTTGACAGTTATGGCTTGTAGTCAAATCACTATAATTCACACAGGTTCAACCCCTCAGATAGAAATATTTGATTACTGTCTAATAGTGGTACTGGGGTGTAGTTGTTAAGCTGCACTCATTTGATTATGAGATGATTATTACTTCACTTAATATGTCCTTTTATGAGCCATGGAGATGAACAATACCCTCACAAACACAGTGCAGTCCCACAGTACAGGACACGGTAGTCTAATGTTTCGACCAGGTGCAGAGTGCATGTGGATCTGTTGTGAGATTGACTCATGGTCTGAGCTCATGTTCCTTTAGTCTTAGATAAACATAACAGTAAGAGATAAGTAACTCATTTGAAATAAGCACCAGATCTAATTGGTCAGCTGAAATTAGCACCAGAGGGATTGGCTCCGGTGTGACTTATGTGTCACTCCATCAGTGAATGAGATAAGTCCAGAGTTACTGAAAGGACCATTCACATTGCTTCTACTTTGATTTCAATATCACAGAACTAAAATATGGTTTGTGTGAAATAAAAATGCATTGCCTTTGAAGAATCAACTGACAAATTATATTGAAATGGGGAGTACATGAACATTTACAATGACATGTACAGAAGGGAGAGTATGCTCTCACATTGTACAAAAATCTATTGTAGGCCTACTTTGGTTTCATTGAAACAAGAAAGTGCTTTATAACCTGTCTCGCTCTCTCACACAGTGGTCACAGTATGACAGTGGACTAAGCACAGACAGACATGGAACATTGAATATTTTTAGGTTTAGTGGGGAGACAATGTAATTTGGATCATTCAAAGGGGTGCTTGATGGAACAGAGTGGACAGAAGTCTGTCTCAGCACTATTTTCACAGTACTTTGTTTCCATACCTTCCTTTTCTTGGGTTCAGTAGAAGATGCAGTGTTTCAAAAAGCCCAAATAGTAGGAAATCATAAATGTCTTCTTTAGAGAGAAAAAATAATCAATGCCTAAAATGATTTACACCTCTTTGGATGAGAGACAAAAACGACATCATCTTCCTCTCTGTTTGGCATGGCTGTGACCAACAGTGTAACTAAAAGATGAGGATAACAGTGCAGCTCAACTCTCAAGGATAGCAAAAATATTACCCATCATGCCTCTATGTCTGGACAAATCCAAAACCTTTTAAGGCATCATTGCTGTACCATCTGTTCCATTGTGCTTTTCACTCTCATGCTATGTGTTTTCCACCACCAAGACCATTCACAGTCGCCTTAAAGCCCCACACTGTCACACAAGCTAAGATTGTTGACCTTCCAAAATCCTTATTGCACAAATCATACGCACAACAGAAGCCTTGAGGTACTCTGTGATTTCTATACTCATGTTTTCAGCCATTCGATATGTAGCAGTGGTAATATGCCTGCTGTCCGTGCCAGCACATGCATCATTACACATACGTCTTGTCACACAGAGAGGGGCATACTTGTAAAGTCTAATAATAGCCCTGTGGATGCTTGTGTTACTGATCTGATCTGGCTGGTGTGTTTTGGAAACGTTAGGCACTCCATGAGCTCATAGGGACAGGGCAGAGACACTCACCTCCCCACCCAGCTGCGCAGGCAGCCGAGACAAAGACACATTCTTTAGGCACGTGCTTGTTTCCTCCACAGACAGCTGATCTCCTGACTGTTCACACAGACGCTGAGGCAAGGCAGAGACAGCCTCGCTGCTCTTACAGGGTGATGTTAGTACTGACTCCACTGATTCCCCAGCAACTTCAACTGCAGTTCCAGTTCCATGGATGGAATAAGTATCTGAGTTTAGCACCTCAAGCACTGATGCTGAATCCTTCCCCGGGCATTTAGTTTGACCTTTTAGGGGAGTAGTGGTGCTGTTTAGGTGTTCCAGGACAGAAGGCTTATCGTCTACCTCAATGTCTGTTACGTTGCTTTGATGGGTTTTAATGTTCTCTGGTGTGTTGCTCAAAACCTGTGGAGTTGTTACTGAAGGACTTGCTTGTGGTTGTGGTGTGACAGAGGAACTTGGTTGTGGTTGTAAATTCGGGGAAGGACTTGGTTGAAGTGGTTGTCGTTGTAATTTCATTGAAGGACTTGGTTGACGTGGTTGTGGTTGTAGTTTTGCAGAAGGACTCTGTTGTGATTGTGGTTTCGCATAAGGACTTGCTTGGAGTTTCTCTGAAGGACTTGGTTGACGTATTTGTGGTTGTGGTTGTAGTTGTAGTTTCGCAGAAGGAGGATCTGGTTGTGGTTGTGGTGTTACTGAGGGACCTGGTTGTAGTTTTACTGAAGGACTTGAATGACGTGGTTGTGGTTGTAGTTTCCCAGAAGGAGGATCTGGTTGTGGTGGTAATGAGGGGCCTAGTTGTGATTTTACGGAAGGGCTTGATTGACATGGGTGTGGTTGTAGTTTCGCAGAAGGAGGATTTGGTTGTGGCTGTGGTTTTGCTGAAGGACTTGGTTGTGGTTGTGACGTCACAGAAGGAGGACTTGGTTGACGTGGTTGTGATTGTAATTTCGCTGAAGGAGGACTTGGTTGTGGTTTTAGTTTAGCTGAAGGACTTGGTTGTGGTTTTAATTTAGCTGAAGGATTTGGTTGTAGTTTTAGTTTAGCTGAAGGACTTGGTTGTGGTTTTAGTTTAGCTGAAGGACTTAGTTGTGATGAGGTGACAGGAGAAACTGTACTCCCCATAATATTGTTATTTACAACATTTTGGGTTACCTGAGCCACTGCAGCATTCTGACTCTTATTCCCTGAGATGGTTTCCCCTGTAGAGAGGAGCCCAGTAGAGGGAGACAGGATGCTAGGCTCTCCATTGTGTGGTGGGGTTTGTACAGGTACTTTCTCCTTCACTTGGACCTTCACTTCTTCCATTATTGACACAGTGTTGTTCAGTGGGGCTCTCTCAGACTGATTCATGTATTTTACATTCTCTGTCTTTGAGGCTGAAGTTTCAACAGCCCTCTCCACTTCCAGGGCCTCTTCTGATGACCCCAGTGAGGGTGAGGACTCAACCAGACAGGGTGTCCCACTGACCTCTCCTTCTTCACTCATCCCTCTCTCCTCAGGCTTCTTCCCTGCTTGGCTATCAGCCGTCATCCCACTATTCTCTCCATTGGAGATCTTTATCGTCTTCTTGGCCAGTGATGCTTTTGGTGTGTGTGGAGCAAAAGACTTCTGCACTGAATCGTAAACATACGTCCGGCCTTTGTTGCTGCTATTTTCTGTAATGGCTGCCTGTCCATTGACATTGGAAGACCCAGCCCTGTTAGATTCCCGTTTTTCTTCTCCCACCACAGGTGTGTCCTGTAGCCTGGCCTCTGCCTCCCCAGCATGAGCCTGAGTGCTCTCCTCAACCACTTCATCCTCCATAAAGCTGGGGGCACTGAGGCTGGGGTCCATAGGGGACCGTCGCTTCCTCTGGGACCGGTCTGGACTGATGGTCCTCAGTGTTTCCTGCCGACTACCAGGAGACCCGTGGTTCTCCTTGTCCCACGGCTTGGGCTCTTCCAGCTCTCTGCGTGTGTTTTCGGCCTTCAGTTTGATCTTGGCGAAGTACTGCTGGTGGATCTTGTATTCGCTCATCGTCCCCACCTCAAGGACTCCAGAGCAGGACACAATGCCTTTGTTGTTCCTGGCTGACGCCTGGTAGATGGCTGCATCCTCCACAGTGCAACTGTAAAGAAAACAAATCATAGATACTTGCATTATACAGTTGCTGCACAATTTAAAAAAATAATATTTGTGTGCATCAATACAAACCAAACTGACATCAATATGATAATGTTTAACATCTTCAATACAAATGAACATCATGATCTTGATACATACTTGTAAATGTGCAGTGAATGGTTTTGTCCATTGTGGGAAATGTTGTATTTAGGTAGTCCACAGTATCTGTCCAATTGCAAATTATCTTTATACCATGTCACTTCAGGAGCGGGGTGACCTGGAGTCAAATTGAAACAGAGAAACAGTTATAGAGACTACATTTCACACTTACTGTAAAATCTTCAGATAGATAATAGTGGTTAGCAAGTACAACAACAAAGTATGTAGGCTATTACAAACAACGTATTGCGCCCACTCACACACCAGGGGAGAGTTTACCTGACACCTCACAGGTGAACTTGATGCTACAGGTTTCAGATACGGCTCTTGACTTTAATGTCGTCTCAAAGGATGGCTGGGTCTCCTCCGTTAAATTGTGCCATAACAAAATGTAGTGTGCTCCTGCATAACACACTTAGTTACATTTTCAAATGTAAACAAATGTCTCTCACCTGGGACAAAGCTATTTTCAAAATATGTAATCTTCTATAAAGGCAATGGAAGACAGCCAAAATATATGGAATATAAAATGCAATAATTTGTAAAATATATAAAGACATTTTTATCAACACATTTAACCCTACATACTGTAAGGTAATGTGATTCCATATCCTAGTGATTTGATATCCATGGATTGTCTTGCTTTCCATAAGAATTGCAGAGGTCAAAATGAGTGTTATGTAGTTTGTGATGCAATATCTGGTGCAATCCAATATCACTATAATCAAATATCAGCCAACATACTTCACCAAGCACACATTGTTCCATCTCAATGTCATGACGGTGAGACAACATAAGCCAGGCTAAAGGAAAGCTAAAAGATAGCAAGTGCTGGTGTTAGTTTAAATGAATTTCATGAAACAAATACATGACAGTACCTTGTTGGCCTGTACTGAGAATAGCTGTGACTGGAGTAGCTATGCAGAGAGGATGCAAATAGAAGCAGCTTTTCAGGCACAATGTATAGGTGTTCTGGCATGAATGAAGATGGACTAAGAAGTGTTCTTACATAAACTATCACC